>NC_041719.1:1299631-1519017 GCF_900700375.1 Denticeps clupeoides | reverse complement strand
GGACCGTGCTCATAATTCAGCACGCATTTTAAAAGTCTTTCGGCTGCTATTGTCTCATCGTATCTACAGCACAGGATTTATTTACGGGCCATTTCATATCTGCATAATGCCTCCATCACACACTTCACCTTTTATTCTTCTCTTCCATCTGATATTGTGTTTATTATAAAAACAGAAAGCAGGAGGTCTTCTCTGTTCGATGGCGGGACGCTTTGGTCCACGGGCTGAAAGGGGATCAGCACCAAATGCCACGCGACGCATTCGAACGCGTGGACGGCGGCGGGCGCCAGGCCTGTGTGGCGGGATAAAGGCTGGAAATAAAAAGGAAATGAGATACAACAATTGAAATATGCGCCTCGGTCAAACGCGAAGTCAAGCCGCAGCAGCCGTTCAAATCCTATCAGCTGATGCCACTGTGCGCTGCTGCTGCTGTCCCAGACATGTTAATGATGTCATTGTTCCTGTTGTCATGGAGAGGGAACCCTAGGGAATCCACCAGGCTGAGAGTCCTACGGCTCTTAGGCACTACTTATCTGAGCTGTTATTCTGGGTCTGAAGCCGGAATGTTTCCAAATGAAGCTCAATGTGGCTATAAAGTGAAGAAAAACCCATAAACACACACACACACACACACACTATCTGTATTATGAAATGTGCACGTATCACTATTTAGCAACACTACCTCTGAGCCCCAGCAATCCAAAGAACAATTGTCTTCCTTTCCTAATATGATATTATAATATAATATCACTTTCACAGCCTTTTCCTGAATAAGATGCCCCACGCATATTCTCTAATGTCAATAATGTAAAAATTCAGGATTTACACATTCAGCATTTATAAAACGGCCTTATCTAGAGAGCTGCTAGTTCTGGTTCATAGGCGGGAGTGGTACTACCAGCCCTAAATAACTAGAGGGGAAGTAACTCCAAACCCAGCCAATCCTATCTGTTGGTCTGTAATTATTTCCAACACCAGAGAATCAAACAAATATTAAAAATGGGAGGAGCCTGTAGGCATGATTGACAGCTCTTACACACCCTATTTCCTCATTCTGGATGAATTAAACCCCCTCCTGTCAATATGTGACATGCCCAGGTGTAGTGGATCATCCATCTCCTCCCTTTCTGTCACTGAACGTCACAAACGTTCAGTGGTGAAATGTTGCCAGATACCTTTTTACCCAAGTTCAACCACTGCATAGACACTGTTTTTGGGGACAAACATTTCAGAAGCTATTAAAGAGACCTTTTTATGTATTTTCTTGTTGATGTCTGAATGTTGTAAATAGATGAAGAGTAGATGTCAGTACGTATTTCTTATCTTTGTTTAAAACAGGCCAAGTAACTCCTGCTCTAGAAGGAACATTGATCTCATATATCCTCAGACCTCCGGAGGTGTTTCTCGGGCAGAAGAGCTACAGAGAGAACATTAGAAATCGTTTTCTTTTATTATCCTCCGTAGAGCACTTAACAAATCCAACTGAAACCAAAACCATGACCCACAAACCGCAGCACGAGACGAACTGACGGAAGGGGCGTGAATGAGCTTGTAGGCTTGTAGAGGTGCTGCGGAGACCTTGGTGGCGGGATGTTTCTTTACAGCGTCGGTCATTGCAGATGACTTTCAGGGTGATGAATGCAGATTTGAAATGCATGGAATATATTTGATGATGATGATTTTTTATTTTTTGTAACCTGGATGCTCTTCTGTTTTCTTTTCCATGTGCTGCTGCTGCTGCTGCTGCTGCCCTGTGGACTAAATAAACCAATTTCTGTCAATCAAGGTAAAGTCACGTCCTTCTGTGTCCATTTGCATAAGAACTGAATGCGGAACGGTCCTCTTCATGAATTTTAAGCCGCGAGAACTTTCTCAGGGTGGGGTTGGCTTAATAAATGATCGCGCCGGAGGTTGTGGAGCGCAGGGAAAATAATGCTGAAGATCCCATGTTCCAGAAATGGGCAGCGGTTCACCCAAATCAGCATTAAATTTTGCCCGGATCATCAGCAGAACGCAGCTGAGCCGAGAAGCGGGGGTCGAGGGGGGTGTAGTGATGCAGCAGGTGAGCAGTAGATGAACGCAGATATGGTGCTCTGTAGAGAGGTGGTGGAGGCGAGCTGCTCCCGTTCGTGGTTCGGTGCCTCCACTTTTGTCTCTCGGGAAGATGAAATGGCAGGAGGCTCCGTTCTCACGTTTAAAGGAGTCCAATTTCCCTGGGCTGTAGATCCCTGAGATTAAACCCAGACAGGCCAGATATGCATCGCTGTTTTTATCACACTGACGGCAGCTTGATGAGGTTGGTCGCGTCTGCTTTTGCTTGCTATGGTGGTGGTGGCACAGTCGGTGGTTTAACCTCCTGTCTGGCAACATTAATTATGCAGCAACGTTGAGAAGCATATGAAATATACAGCAGTGGAGTCATGGTGGCATGATGCAGCACCGCAGGCGAGGCTCCGCCTCATGAGACTCTGAGGGCAGTCGTGCACCTCGTTACAGATTAGCACCTTCATTTCCCACAAGCCAGAGTCCTTCAGAGAGAAGGGCTGACCCAACATGACCCGACCTGACCAACCTCGACCCCTTTTCAGTACTGCAGTTAGATGCCTGCTAGATGGCTGTGCTTGCAATATTTTATGGTAATTCAACAGTAAGAACTAATGATGTGATTGGAAGATGGAGCAGTGGGGTTGATGGAACAGTAAGAAGTCATGATATGATTGGATGATTGATCAGTGTGGTTGATGGAACAGTAAGAAGTCATGATATGATTGGATGATTGATATAGGGTGGTAGTAGCCTAGTGGGTAACACACTCGCCTATGAACCAGAAGACCGGGGTTTGAATCCCACTTACTACCATTGTGTCCCTGAGCAAGACACTTAACCCTAAAATTGCTCCAGGGAGACTGTCCCTGTAACTACTGATTGTAAGTCGCTCTGGATAAGGGCGTCTGATAAATGCTGTAAATGTGATCAGTGTGGTTGATGGAACAGTAAGAAGTCATGATGTTATTGATTGATGGATCAGTGGGGTTGATGAAACAGTAAGAAGTGGGGTTGATGGAACAGTAAGAAGTCATATGGATTGGATGATTGGATGATGGATTAGTGTGGTTGATGGAACAGTAAGAAGTCATTATATGATTGGATGATTGATCAGTGGGGTTGATGGAACAGTAAGAAGTCATGATATGATTGGATGATGGATTAGTGTGGCTGATGGAACAGTAAGAAGTCATGATATGATTGGATGATGGATTAGTGTGGCTGATGGAACAGTAAGAAGTCATGATATGATTGGATGATTGATCAGTGGGGTTGATGGACCAGTAAGAAGTCATGATATGATTGGATGATGGATTAGTGTGGTTGATGGGACAGTAAGAACTCATGATATGATTGGATGATGGATCAGTGTGGTTGATGGAACAGTAAGAACTCATGATATGATTGGATGATGGATCAGTGGGGTTGATGGAACTGTAAGAAGTCATGATGTGATTGAATGACGGAGCAGTGGGGTGATGGAACAATAACAGTTTGTCATGTGACGTTGCATCTCCCTGTTTGCAGCTACTGGGACTGTGACCTGCAGACCCATCCTGACCAACAGCAAGATGTTTTCAGATGAAATGGATAAAGGCTGTTTTTCATGTAAACTCACCCCACAGTGCTGAGATTATGAAGGACGATGCTGGTTTCTGACTGGTGGCAAAATTAATATTCAAATGTTGAGTTGAATATTTTTGTCTTGCCACCACTTCTGTGTTCAGAACTGAGGCGTTGTGCCAATATAAACTGTTGCACTGATCTTCTGAGATCTGTGGGGATTTTTTTGCCGAGTTCTGCATTCTTCAGTGCTCATTTATTCACCTTTAACCGATCGGAACCTCAGCTCCGATTGGAACATGACAGGCGCAGCTTTAGGAGCCATCATTACAGCGAAATGCTGCCGTTTTCTCCAGCTCTTCAGGTGTTCTTCAGTGAAACTGACATTTGTCATCTGAGAGAACATGATGTATGGATCTTTAGTTTTCTCTCCCTGATTTCTGGCCAGTGGAACGAAGGCATCTCGTCATTAGTCTGGCCTGATTATATAAATATATGCGCTCTACCAATTTTATCAGATGGATGCAGGTCATGGCCATGGTCAGGATTTGGTCACAGCGACTTTAAATCATTACATTGAGCACCAGTGTGAGTTCTACCAACATCTGTCCACATCTTTCCATATGCAGCTGTTGCTTTTCTCTAGACTGACGGTTGAAACCTTTTTTAAAAAGTGACAGCAGCACAGCGTGTTTAGTTTGAACCCACATGACCCAGAATGCAGCAGAACCCGGTGACAGGATTACACCTGCTGATGGTGAGTAAACTGTGTGTAAATAGTGAGGAAGCAGTTTGTTTTGTGCTCCTGCACACGCTGCACTCATTACCCCCCCGGCCCTCCATCATCCGCTGTGAAGTCGGCACAGACACAGCTCATCCCTGTCCTCCGTCGCCATGGCAACCGGGGAGCAGCGGTTTTCAGGGCCGAGCAACAGGCTGGACGGGATTCGGAGAGACGCCGAGGGGCCTGGATCAACACACAGACACACACACTCACACACTTACACACACACAGAAACATACCAACAACACACACACCAGTAAAACACGTTTCTGTGGCGCTTTTTTTTTTCTTTTTCTTTGGAATTAGCATTCTTTTGAAGATATACCTTTTGTACTTTCCCTTTCATCCATGTAATAAATGTGCATTATATTTTTTGCTTTTATTTCTGCACAAAGCTTTCATTATAAATAGCCATGTTTGGACTGACAACTTTAGAAGTTTAGAGATGCTTACGATGGTGATCATGGAGCTACATAATGACCAGAGTGTGTAGAGTGTGAGTACACACACTCACACTGCAGTATACAATCAGCACTGGCCTAATTAAAACAAGGCCTACATGCAGTATGGAGGTGTGGAGATGTGGGGTGGTAGTAGCCTAGTGTGTAACACACTCGCCTATGAACCAGAAGACCCAGTTTCAAACCCCACTTACTACCATCGTGTCCCTGAGCAGGACACTTAACCCTGAGTGTCTCCAGGGGGGGACTGTCCCTGTAACTACTGATTGTAAGTCGCTCTGGTGTCTGGTAAATGCTGTGAATGTAAATGTGTGTGTACGTCTGTGTTTGTCCTGTCGGTTGTTTTTCTTTTCCTGGTTTTCTGAGTGTCTGTGTTCAGTTCGGGAGTCAGGAGGGTCTCGTGGTGCATTCTGGGTAGGACGTTTACTGCTGACCCGCTCAGTATGCTGCAGGGGACACCAACAAGTGAAGTTTACTGGCCGGATATCTGTGTGTGTGTGTGTGTGTGTGTGTGTGTGTGTGATGTTTACAACTTCATGCAAAAATCTTTTCTCTCCAGGCATGAATAACGGAAATAAATCAGCAGTTGACCATTTGCAATGCAAACCATTATTATTTTCCCCTGTTCAAGTTGCCGGTTCTGTTCACTCGGTGGGTCTGCGTCTCTCACTCTGTACGTTAACGAGAGATCCGAAGTGTGTTTTTCTCCTGTTCCGCTGCTGGAGTCACGTCGCGCCGTGATTTATGAGCCGCCGCTCGTGCTGGAGGAACCTTCATCAGGTGCTGGATTGTTGTGAAGATTTTAGGAAATATCACGTTCCGTCTCAGGCTGTAAGGCTTTTATTAAAGCTCCAGAATGTCTCTGTTTCACTCAGAAAGACATTTACTCGCTCAGAAACACAAAAGACACATTTCTCTTGTTCCAGGCCTCCTCTCTGGTTTTTATTTGGAGTCATTTGGTTGGAGGATGGAGTTTTCTCCGCTGTTTTCTTGCTCAGCAGCTCAGCGGGGTGTTGATGAACTTCTCATGAAGCAGACCTGCATGTGATGGGTTCTTCTCACCAGGACCTCACCGCCACTGTGACATCTTCATGATTAAAGAACACTGGTTCTTTTCCCAGCAGCTGTCTGATGTTATCAGACGTCGTGTTCCAGCCTGACGTGTTAAAATGTGGCTTTAAGCACTGGACCGTTGTGGACCAGCCGTGTTGAAATGGGATATGGAGTGTGTGTGTGTGTGTGTGTGTGTGTGTGTGTGTGTGCAGGGTCAGCCATCTTCTTGTGGAAGGTGAAAAGGTGGCGTTCCGTCTGGGTGTCTGCTGAGGAAGCGCGTACAGATCGTTTTCCAGCATGCTGGGAAATGCTGCACGTGTCGGATATGCATTTCAGCCGCCGCCACCGCGGTGTCTTGTTGGTATTTTCAGTTCAGATGGTGAACAGCGATTGTTCTTGTGTTCTGTTTGATTTTCGTAGCTCATCAGGGGCTCATGGGTAATAAAAATAAACCTCAGCGTGAATCCTCCACTGCTTTCGTTTTACTCAAAACAGCCGCCAGAGCCAGACGTCTCCAGCGCCTGTGTTTATTCTTGCGCGGGTTCATACCGCGCCAGCGAGCATTTGCACCTTTTCACAGGCGTGTAAACTGGAAGCCACGTTCTGCAGATGGCAACATGGCGTCTGTCCCTCCTGCGGCACGGCCTGGGAGGCTGTGGTCCAGTGAAGTTCCCTGTTAGAAGTGGCTCGGAGGCTGCGGGGCCGGTAATGCCGACGCGAAGGGTCCATAGATGAGACGTGTTCATAAAGGGTATATTAATATAACAAGAAATAAAACTTTCATTTCCACATGAATAAATAATCCAGGAGCTTCACAATACAGTCACGTATTCATTAATTATGTAAGGGTCATATGTTCCCATGGAAGGAAAAGGGTGTCGTCCCTGCTGTTTTTTTTTAATCGATTTCAGACAGTTTGTTCTACCAATTATGAAATATCTGTTCCCAAAAGTGAGTTCTCTTTTTGAGAATGAAGTGATTAGCTTTCATAACTTTTTATTCTAACAGCAGAGGATGTAACTTCAGGCTTCAGGATTTATTCCATTTCAGTGCAGCTCTCGGTACAGTTGTCCCTCTTGTTTATTCATGAGCCTTAATTCCATAATTCTGCTCATCTGGTTGAAGTTGGGAGTAAAAGTGGCGCGATCGTCGGTCGGGGTTTCATATCAGCGCTTCTTTCAGCTCGTTGTGCTCGCTGCTGACGGGAAGCTTGTTCAGATGAAAGATTTATTACTGTATCTGTCACTTCATGGTGGAATGGAGATCTTTAGAGGCTCTTTGTTTTGTGAGAAGGAGATCAGGAATCTGAATGATGAAACGTCTCAGGCGGAGCAGGTGTGAGTGGGTGTGAGGACTGGAACCAGGATCATCTTCAGTTCTTCATTACCCCAAATCACTGCGATTACGTTTCTGAGGCTGTTAATGCTGCCATGGTGTAAGGAAATAAATTTCTGAGGTTTCGTATTCCAGCTAGTATTACATCTTCTTTTAGAAGTCAGTTGTTGAACCACCACTTGTCTGGAATCTATTAAGCCATGAATAACTTATAATGATGTTAAAAAAATAAATGATTCTTTTTTATATTTTAGTTATTGTTATATAAATATAAATATTGCATGTGTAATGAAATGATTGTTTTAATATAATGTCTTGATATGATTTTTGTATCTGTTGGGGCAAACATTGGTTTATCAGTGGAGGAAAGCCTCAGCTCCACCCCTCTCACCATATATTTCATTAAAAAAGCCCCGAAACAAGAAAGCTGAGCACCGCTGGCAACGCGGCGCGGATCAAAAGCCGGCGTGAAGGAGCCGCGCGTCCTTTGATATGAAACTCGGGGTATTCCGCCATGTCCCATTTTCCCAAAAAAAAAAGATCCATTCGCGAAATCTCCTCGGCGCAGCCATTAAGTGAATTTTCAGGCCCGACGCACTTATTTTCCACCCGAACTTCTATCTTCCCGGTGCAGATGCTGCAGGGAATAATTGGGAAGACTTGTCACCAGGATGCAGATAAACATGCTGTTTGTTGCACGCTAATTACTAGTGTGGCTGGAATGCATTCTCGCTTTTATATTATGATTTTTCTGTGTTTTTGCCTCATTGTCTCTTTATTTCATTATTTCTTACCGGCAGCATCGGCGGCGCGTGAGGAGACGCTCTCACGTCCCGAGATAAAACGAGGAACCAGACAAACATCGTTAGCCTCAATATTAAGTGTTCTGCTGCTAAAAGGTTCAAATTGCCCATAATTCTGTCCTCTGGCGAGTCATTAAGACCCCCTGAAGTCGTTACCTCCTGGTCCCCGAGGTGTGTGTGTGTGTGTGTGTGTGTGTTGTGTGTGTTGTGTAGAAGCTGTAAACAGCTGATTCTGGTTGAGCGTCGGTGATCCGGCGGATCCGTGGAGCTCAGAGTCTCGAGCCGAACAGACTTTCGCTGCAGTAACTCGACTACTATTTGTCTTTCTCTCGCTTGCTCTGCCCTTTGACCTTTGCATTTTTTATGTAGAACTGCGCTCGCGCTGCTGCAGTCTTCAGATAACAGAACGTTCTGCATCTTATCAAAGATTTTTTTAATAAAAGAATGAAATCATTCTTCACTGCTCCACCTTTTGATCTTGCCTGTGATGGAACAGTGAACTAGAAAAACAAGCCGAAATCGGCACAGGCAGACATGCATCAGTCAATAAATCCATTTTCTGCCCGTACTCGTGTACTGGGACAAGGACAGGAGTCCAGATGGTCCAGCACAGACCATCCACCCTCTCAAATGTCCAGACAATCCAATCCTTTTATTCATTATTCTGTTACTGTTCTGCCGGATCCTCATTGGTTAATTAGTAAAAGCCCAAATGAAATGTTTATCCCCCATTGAGTCTGATGAGAACCTGCTCATTACTTCACGGGTTCCATCACATCATAAATCAGCCGGTGGTCTTCCTTCATAAATCATGAGAAACAAAAAGAGAATTTTAATTTGTATTCAACAAACTGAGAAGACTGAGGAGTCTTCAGTTCTCGTAGCCACTAAAGCATTAATATCATGCGTTATCTCGATTATGGATAATATCTGATAATGGTCTCATGTTGTCCTTCCAAGTATATTACTTTCAGACCCTGTTCTATTCATCTTACTCATTAATAAATTAAGTTTGAACATGGATAGTCTTAAATGGGTAGACTACATATCTAAATATCCTCAGTTAAGATTCTCTGCTCATCAGCCGTAATGCTCATCACCAGACATAAATAGACAGCTTAGTTTACAGTAATATTTTTAACTACCATCATGAGTACTGTAACGACAGGTACGGTTTACTTTTTTCTGATTATCTTCGGAGTATCATGGAACCACAGACCTAAATGTGCAGACCTGGATTCACCGTTCCTGTTCTAATGATAAACGATCTGCACTGCAGTAGAACCCTGAGTGTGGCTCTGGGGTCAGAGGTCACCTTCATAAAGACAGGAGTTCTTTGTTATAAATATCTAGCAACGAGTTAATGAGCAGCCGTGCACTGAGCTGATCCAGGGTCTCAGCTGCTCTTGTTTCATTTGCACAATTAGGATCTCTGTGATGTGAAGATTGTTTGTATGAATTTGCTGGGCATATTTTTGAACGTACATATTTGTGCATCAGTATTAAAAAAAGCTAGGCAGTAAAAGACAAAGCATAATTAGGATAATTAAATCAGATGTGTGTGGGAACAGTAATTGAGGTGAATATGCTTAATATGCATGTTAGAGAGGAGGGGAAATTATGAATTGTTTGGATAAGTAAACATGTGAAGAGCATCCAGTGAGATCCGTTGCCCCGGAGACTCGATTCACTTTCATGTCCCCTCCCCCCCACTTCTCTGGATCATCAAAATGCCGTCTTTGTTTCTCTTTTAATAATCGAATTACCATGTGCTGCTCATCCGTGGCCAACGAGCCCCTCCACAACGAGCCTATAGATTACACAATGAATAGAACTGTCTATAAATTACAGGACAGAACATTTTAAAACCAATAGAACTATCTAGAGATTACTGAATGGAACAATATAAACCAATAGAACTATCTAGAGATTACTGAATGGAACAATATAAACCAATAGAACTATCTAGAGATTAGAGAACGGAACAATATAAACCAATAGAACTGTCTATAGATTACAGGATGAAACATTTTAAAACCAATAGAACTATCTAGAGATTACAGAACGGAACAATATAAACCAATAAAACTATCTAGAGATTACAGAACGGAACAATATAAACCAATAGAAATATCTAGAGATTACAGAACGGAACAATATAAACCAATAGAACTGTATATAGATTACAGGATGGAACATTTTAAAACCAATAGAACTATCTAGAGATTACAGAACGGAACAATATAAACCAATAGAAATATCTAGAGATTACAGAACGGAACAATATAAACCAATAGAACTGTATATAGATTACAGGATGAAACATTTTAAAACCAATAGAACTATCTAGAGATTACAGAATGGAACAATATAAACCAATAAAACTATCTAGAGATTACAGAACGGAACAATATAAACCAATAAAACTATCTAGAGATTACAGAATGGAACAATATAAACCAATAAAACAATGTAAAGGTTACAGAACAGAACATTACAAACCAATAAATAAATCTAGAGATTACAGAACGGAAAATTAAACACAATAGATCTGTCTATAGATTACAGAAGATTACAGAACAGAACATTATAAACCAATGAAACTGTTTATAAATTACAGAATGGATCATTATAAACCAATTGACCTGTCTATAGATTACAGATTTGAACATTATAAACCAATAGAACTGTTTATAGATTACAGAATGGAACATTATAAATTAAATGAACTATAAATTATTGAACATAACATTATCATAATTTTTTTTTGTATAATTTATAATTGACATTTTTGGATGTCTCCCTGCTCTTCCTGCCTCTGGTGAACGATGAATCAGACGGCGTTTCTGAACACGTGGATTTCTCTACATCTCAAATACTGCTGAGAGAAACCTGCTGACGTGTTGATTCTGGTTCGGAGGACAGGACCTGCACCTCGAGGTGGAGAAGGTGCACCGCCATGCCTTTCTCAGCAGTGGGTGTCCGTTTGTGAGTGGTTGCCATGGTCACCATCCTAGAAGTTTGTGCCGGGTGTGGCAGATCATGTATTTTCTTCATCAGCGATTCTTCCATGCCTGAAGCTGCTTATTAGGCGTAATGATGAAGTAATGGGTGAAGTAAAGGCAGTAAAGTGAAACCAGTCCAGAAGGGATTTTTCACCTTGTTTCTAGAGCACGAGCGAAATGTCAGAATGTTTTATAGAGAAGTGTGTCTATGTGACACTTGCTAATGTAATCATTAATCTCGAAATGTTACCGGGCGACATTTTTACATGAATGAAAATGCCATGGCGGCGGCGGGGACAGGGGCTAATCCACCGGCTGCCAGGCGGGGTTCTTACGTGATCCGTGTTCCTGCCCTGGCTGCCCTGCAGAGAGAGGAACGCGCTGCTTGATTTGAAATACAAATCTGAAGTGGGTTTTAAGCGAATCGCCGCTGCACCGCAGCATAAACTGGGAATATCTGGAGAATCTGTGCTCAGGGCGAGGAGCTCGTAACGCAGTCGCCCACAGTTCCCAGCATGCACATGGTGCGCTGGCATTTACACAGAAAGGACGTCCCTCTCAGGCTGCACCACACGTTTCTGTATTGACACGTTCGAAAGATCCTGCAGGGCCGGAACGTGGAAACAAAAGCAGGCGGGGGGGCAGGAAGGGGAGGCCAAGTAGGCGGAGCAATCGGAGGCCGAGGGACCGGAGCACCGGTGTAAACAATCCCAGTAGGAGGTTTTAATTAAACAGGGACTCAGGGGGGCTGCTGGAGGATGTGATGGGGCCTGCTGGACGTCTGGTGGAGGGAGGTGAAGGGAGTCTCAGTGGTGAAGTCCAGGAAGAGAGAGAACACACACACACACACACACACACACACACACACGTACTCTATTTTTTGTTCTAAAAAAAACATCTATCTCCTGTGGATCAACGTTGGGAAAATTCAATATGGTGGGAATGTAAATGCATACAAACACACACACACACACACATACACACACTGACTTTGTTTCTCGTCACATCATGAAGCTGATGGATCATGGCTGGTAGAACAACAAAGAGTGGAACCATCCTTTTGCATGAATGAAGAACATGACATGGTTCTAGACCTGGGAGTCTGATGACTCGTGTGGAGGCTGTGGAGCTCATGGTAACTGGCCGTGGTGCTGAAACCAGTTTATAGGGACCAGTGAGAAGGACGTCAGGAAATGTCGGTGTCCAGATATTCATCCCTTCTGCACTGCTGTAGGTCACGTGGTGGCTGAAGATCTCCTTACTTCCTGAAACGCGGTAAGCGTCTGATCTTCCTGCTCTGTGGCAGTAAGAAGGAGGTGGAGGTGGAACCCTAATTCCTCCTGCGTATTCGTAAAGCGCCGCTTCATTTGGTTTCTGCTCGCCTTCATTATTCAAATTAGCCGCTAATTAAGAGGCTAAACGAGGTCTGGCGTGGAAATCTTCGGCCTCCACCTAAAGGGAGGCCTCTTCGACCTGCACCAATCAGTTCACTCCGCTTGCCGACGCCGGCAGGTAACGGTAATATAGAGCAATAAAGTGGGCCGTCGAAAAATGATTTTACAGGCCGCTGGCGCTCCGTCTCCACGGTGATGTGGGCGTGGTCGGGTTACGTACCTGCCGCGAGTGGCGCGTTCTGAAAGCGGACAGATCCGCTCTCTACGCGGTTAAGGGGATTTTTTTTTTTGGAAATGAATAATTCATAAACTTCTGTCCCCGCGTGAATGAGGCTTTACCGCGGCAATTATTAATTCATGCGTCCGGTGGAGACGTTGGCTTTTCGTCAACTCGTACGGAGAAGCCTGAACATTTTCACATTTTCTTATCATTCTTTTTTAGTCACGTGTGCCACTGCCATGGAAACGGGACGGAGAACCAGACACCAGAACACGGCACCCTTATTCTACAGTGGCTGCAGAATAAACTCGTTACGTCGGCACCGCAGATGCGTTGCGGGTAACCGGACGGCCGCGGGTCTATTTTCCCTGTCTGCCCCTGTCAGGTCAGATGGGCCCGCTGGAGAACGGCAATTTTCCCTTCCTGCCACCGATTCCCGGCTGGACCGGGCCCCAGACGTTGACTGGCGGCCGCCGCTGCTGCTGCAGTGCAGCTCTGGCTGGAGGCCGTGGGTCACTGCCGTCCTGGTCATGGTCCAGCGCTGAGATCCGAGCTGCCGGGCTCATTAGGACCAAGATCTCGGGGTGCCGGGAGCCTGGCGCCAACTTCAGGCTTTGAGTCAGGCTTCAAAAGCTGCAGGCTGGTCTCATTTGAGGAGTTTCCCGCTAAATTTATGTATTTATTTCAATTTCTCTCCTTTCCTCCTCGTCTAAGCAGACCGCTCTTCTCTTTTCTGCGGATTGCCACCGTAACCTGCACCACGAATGACAGGACATGACTTGAAATACGCTCACACGAATATTGTCACGTGAACAATAAACGTGATGGATTTTGATGAGATGTTGGAGGTAACAGCTTTGAATTGTTCAAGTCATCTGTCCATCACATTCATCTGTTGAGACTCCATTTGTTCTCATATTTGAAGGCCTGTTTTCTGATCTTGTCCAAATGTGATTTAATCGATGTCTTCTCGCTATTGGAACTTAGCACCGTGAGAGCTTCACATCCTGCCCGTCACGCCGGGCCCGGCATCTCCATGGGGATCGTTCTGGAAGCTCTCGGTTGCACCACCTGGATAATTATTTGCAGAACGTGCCGCCTTTCACCGCTCGACTGTCATCCGAACGCGCAAATCCACCGGGAGGATTACCTCTGACTCCGCCTCCAGATGGACCCACCCCGCCCTCCGGCCCGATTTGCATTACACTCCTGCATTCATGTCATCTGATGCCCCGCCGCTCCCGTTGCGAGAAGAAATTGGTGGGCATAGAGCCCCTCTGTTCAATTTGTTCCCCGCGAACTCATTTCCATTCGCCTCATCAGGTTTAACTGATTTAATGCTCCTCGTACTCCTCGTCTCACTCGGCGAAGATAAGATGCGAACCGAGCTGCTCCGGACTTTACAACTTCAGGGGAGAAAATAAATAAAGCGGCCAAATCGTGCGTGTTGTTCAGGACCATGACCACGTTCTCCGGGGACGGTCACTTCTGCCAAATTCGATCTGCATCTGCACACTTTTCATGTCTGAAGACTCGGCCTGAACCAGGCGAGATTCCCTCAGGAAACGTGTGGATGTGCAGATACAAGCTGGTTTTTGTAAGACCATCTCACACCGTAAGATCCTCATGCATTGTTACTTCCATCTGTTAACTACAGATCCAGCAGAAATGGAGAAAGAAAAAAAAAAACAGCATGCATCTCCATCCTCTTCCTGACTGCAACGTGCAGCTGCATGCGCCCCTGCATGTCATGCTGCGATTGGACAGAGGGACGGATCTCACGTTCTCACGTTTTATGCTGGTGGATGGATATCTGCCACTCAGCTTGACCTTTATCCTTCTTCCATCCCTCTGTCTTCAGCCGTTTCTTTCTTGGACTAAAGTTGAAATGAATAATGAAGAGTTGGCGCAGTCACCGGGACATGGAGCTCGTGGAAGGAGGGGTTTCATTGTCTGATGTGGCTCTCATTAGGAGGCAGAAAGCAGTCGCTGGCTGTAATAATGAGAGAAGCTGAGGGCCCATCATGTTGCATCTGGTCTCTGGTCTCGCATTATCGTGGTGCACCACAGCACCACGGTAATCCTGTTTCGCTTTTTTACTTATTACATTCCAATTAATCTGATGGGCAAAGCCTCTGCTGTCAGAATGTGAACGGAGGCCTAATTCCGAGGGTAAAATCCTCTTACCTGTTTCCCACCACCCATGATGGAGGATCACTGGAGGCCCCCGCTGCACTTCTAACAGGTTTCGTACCAGAAATAAAAAATGAAAACGAGGGGGGATCGAACTTTATTTTATTATGAACGGGCGCGAGGGGGAGGGCGAGGTTTTATAACGGTTCAGACGAGGGCTCCGGCCTGGTGCCTGAGGAGAACCCTGGGAGTGAGAGCGACCTGTGAAATCGGCGTCTACAGTCACCAGGCCGCTGCTGAGCCACGCTGGAGTTCATCAGCGCCGTACGGAATATTATGGCGCGTCTCTGATTCCCAGTCCAACCTCACGTCTCCTGTTATTTTAAACCCTTTTGTTGTCGGGAAGATGAAAGCTGGATGGTTTCACGAAAAGATCCATCACCCAGTAAACAGTTCCGACTCCGTTTTAACAAGCTCAGACTTTAATAACTCAAATTCATACAACAAAGCAACAGAATCTGAGCCTCAATGGAGAACCACGAGTGGCTCCTTTTATTCCCAGAATTTGCCATTTCAGAGAAGTTCTCCGGACGTAGTGCCAGGGCCGCCTGTGCGTGCTGGGGACTGGGGTCTGTCTCTGCTTTCCCAGAATGCTCCTCAGAGGGCTCTCGTTAGCGCTGTGGTCCGGCAGCCCTGCTGACGCCGCAGATGCGAGGCGCAGCATGTTCGCGTGGCAGATAACGTCTTCAGCTGCTGCTAACCCGGCGAGATGTTCCAGATGAGATGATAAGCGCGGGGATAATGCGCCGCATTAATTCTTTATCTCTTGCTTGACATTTAGTAAACCGGCTTGGTTTAGCGTGGAGCCCGGAACCTCTGAGAATTTCTCGCCTTTAAAATTTTTAAATCTTCCACCTCCAAGTTGAGGCTCAAGAGCACAAACATTTCCATTCACGAGAGGTTCAGTCAGAAGCTGGTTATGAATTCCTATTTACAGCTTTTCTTCTACTCGAGGTGTCAGAACCAGTCACGTTGCTGAAGTTCTGCATGTTTCTGGGTGAGTAAATAAAGAAAAATTCCTGGTGGTGACCTACATCATCATCATCATCATCATCATCCCGGATGGAGCTTCAGCAGCGATGGTGGCGCTGATGCCTGCAGGCTCTGTGAGTTGCAGGTTTAATGGCCGGGACATTTCTACTGGGAATTCAGTGGTCGCCTCTCACGCCAAGATGATGCGAGGTGAGACGAATCTTCACCAAGCTGCGTTACGGTACCGTGCCGAATTTTCACACCGTGAGGACGGCCAGGGGGGTTTCGGGAAGTCGTCACCTGACGCCCCTCCTTCAGAACATCCCCAGCTTCGTGCTTCTTTCCTCTGACTATTGCAGCAAAAGGTGGAGTGATTGTCATTGGGAAACACTGGAGCACAGCACACGATGCACACAACGAAACTTGTCCTCTGCTTTTAACCATCACCCATGGTGAGCAGTGGGCAGCCATGACAACCGCCCAGGGAGCAGTGTGTGGGGACCTCAGTGGCACCTCGGCGGTTTGGGGCTCGAACCAGCAACCTTCTGATTACGGGGCCGCTTCCTTAACCGCTAGGCCACCACAGCCCCATATTAATCCACATATTTCTAATATTTATTCATTTGTATGGATCCGAGTGGAACATTGTCTGCCTAAATCAGCAGCGGGCCGATCCCGATTTCCAGCACAACAGCGAAACGTAATGATATTTCTGCGTGCGGTTGCTAATTACATAATTAAGTGTACTTTACTATGTAATTATGCCATTTTTAAGTCCAGTGTTTTGCTTTGGGAAGATTGTGCATTAAATTATTCCTGGTGTGGAAATCAACACTGCAATTTTCGACTCTTCATTAACAGAACTTCGTTTACGCTCTTTTTTCTATTTTATTCCATTTCAACATCCAATTGAATGTGTGGGACCAGAGTAGGTGAGCAGCACACGAAGCATCCATCAGAAAACCTGGTTTCTTAAGCACACTGGATGAAAATCAGACTGATAACCTGTCATTTATTAAGGGGAAATGAAACAGATTTGTCACGTCATGTGACGGTTCACCACACCAACATGGACAGCAGTGAAGAGTGATTGTAGAACCGAGTTCCTCAGCAGGTTCGGTTCCCCATGGAGGATTTGGGATTTTTTTTACATTTTATGAATTGAAAGGCCATACATCTGTGGGGAAAGATGAGCTTTGGTTCCAGCCTCTTAGATGTTCTGTAGTCAAATGTTCCTTCTGAGGTGAAGTAGAGAAACGTTCCGGTGCTGCGGGTTATAAATCGCTGGGCGGACGTGTTTGCCGTTGACTCTTCAGAAGATTAATGTTGCTTTATGATGCCGTATATATTCTGTAGGCTGCAGGCCGCTCCTCCTCCTCCTCTCTGCCTTTATTGAGCGGCTCCGTGGCGGGATCCGTGGCTGGAACCGTGGCGAGCGCCGTAGTGGCCGCGTGGGGTTCTGCTGAAAGTCAGCGTCAGCAGTCCTGCTGTCGGGTTGTGGTTTTATCTTCTGCCGCCTCAACCGGACTGACAATTACAGTCCATTTAGTGGCACCGTAACGCAGGACGTCCTCCTTGGCAGCCGCTGAAAGCGCAGCACCGCGCTGCTGACACAAAGCCGTTAGCGAGCAATCTCCATTCTGCAGCGCTGTAATAATTAGTGGAACATGGAGTATAATAGTGAAAAGCTCCCTGAAGGCCCCCTGTCACCTACGATGACGGAGCTTCATTCTCTTCCTGTTCACTGGAATGCTGGCTTCGGTGACTGAAATAAAATGGGAGCTGTATGGGGATGAGCAGAGGGCGGGGCGGGGAGGGGCGGGGCCAATGAGGATGGACAATTACTCTAATACGACTCCCTATTATGGGATTATTGTGGTGGTAGTAGCCTAGTGTTTAACACACTCTCCGGTAAACCAGAAGATCCAGGTTCAAATCCTACTTACTACCATCGTTTCCCTGAGCAGGACACTTAACCCTGAGTGTCTCCGGGGGGGACTGTCCCTGTAACTACAGATTGTAAGTCGCTCTGGATAAGGGCGTCTGGTAAATAATGTAAATGTAAAATTGTGGGTCGCCTCACACTAGAAACCCACTAAAAGCCACAACTGTCAGACTGTAGAACATCTGAAACGATTGACTGTGTGAAGCCTCTGATCTGTGTGTCCTGTCTGTCCTGCCTGGACCTCAGGGAATGATGGAGGCTGCAGAACCCTCGTGGTGTGATTAGAACATAGAATTTATAGAACCCAGATTTTATATATATTTATATAAAATCCAATTCCTCACCAGTTATCAACATTGTGGGTTTCTGTCTGGTTTTTCATTTTATCCTGATCTTTTTGACGTTTGTCTGTCTGTATTCGTCTGCTCTGGATCATGATGATATTCATCATGAGTGACATAGAACGTGATCCTGGTGCTGATTAAGACACGTAGATCAAGATTTCAGCATCAATCCCCGAATTAAAAATGCGGAACATCTCGAGGTGCAGATTTAATCCGATTCCAAGTATAACCGCTATCTGAGGAAATAATCATGTGGGGACCTGATAAAGAAGCAGCGAACGTGATGAATATTCATGGACGTTCTTCATGTTCCTGGCTGTTTCTGGTGGGGTTTGTGGTCCTGTTGTGTAGAAGGTGCTCCGGACAAGCGGGAAGTTCTCCCATTGAGTTCTGTTTCAAGTGCTCAAGCACACGTTCTGCAGATTTGCATTCTTTTTCACCTGAACGTGAAAGTGAAGTGATTGTCATTGTGAAGCACAGCACAGCACCCGGTGACACAATGAAATGTGTCCTCTGCATTTAACCATCACCCTTGGTGCGCAGTGGGCAGCCATGACAGGCGCCCGGGGAGCAGTGTGTGGGGACGAATTCCAACCAGCAACCTTCAGATTGCAGGTCTGTTTCCTTGCCCCACTGTTGCATAGTTTTGCTTTATGTCATAGTTTTTTTAAGTAACACAAGAAAACTCACGCCGTTCATCACGATTTTTATTATCTATCTTTTCCTTTGTTGGTTTTTGGCGACGCCGACCGATTATTAATATTTTTTTTTGTAGTTCATCAGGCACCAGCCCGTCAACGGCACCCCTCAGTGTTCTGGCCACCGGCCCGACGTCCAGATTCATGCAGAATGCCGATGGAGAGAGAGAGACACATTTATGGGGGATGAATAAAAGAAAATGCTGCGTTCTGCCATCTGCTTTACTCGATTGTGGGCAGAGTTTGGTAAACAAGTAAAATGGCCGCCTGGAGATAAGGAATAATGTACAAGTGATCTGCACACCGCGCATCTAATTAGGACAAACTGAAATCAACCACCCAGAATGCAGCTCAACAACAGTTGGGTTTCATCTCAATTCCTATTAGCTCTAATTTTATGCTTCTAGTACATTTATTACATGTTTATTGCCATGGTGAGTGTGTGTGTGTGTGTGTGTGGGTGTATGCGTGTGTGTGTGTGTGTGTGTGTGAGTGACAGATCAGGAAGAGAAAGAAAAATGGATTTTTCAAGGTGACCACATTCACCGACTGTATTAAATAAAACCCAGTGACAGCGCCGTGTTTGTGTGTTATAGAAAAGTGTGTGTGTGTGTGTGTTCTGCTGCCCTGTATAATGTGCTCATTGTGTTTGGGAATACGTGAGAAGGAAAAGTCTCTCCCTGTGGGGTTTCCTTTCAGCGGTGGCGGGTCATGGAGATATGTGGGTGGCACTAAAACACACACACACACACACACACACACACACACACACACACACACACACACAACTCAGCTGTCGTTGTAGAAAAGGCACCGCTGTTGGTTATTATTCCACGAGGGAGCGGTGAGGTTATGACATTTCTCCCTGATGGACGTATTTAAAAGTGCTGAATGCGCTCAGGGCTGCTTGGGGGGAGATGGTGAAAATTACCATCATAAATGAAAAATTATTGAAATTGTGCTCGCAGACTTGAAACGAAGCGGTTCTACTCACGCTGGCACACAGAACTGTGCATAATTCCATTTCTTATGTTACACGCAAGAAGGATGCGCTCTGAAATCAGTACTCAGATGGCCACTTATGAATTCTGAATTTCAGACAGGCGAAGTCTGGCGTTCCTGCTTCGTCGCAGAGCATATAGAACATTCACACACTGTCCAAAACTAGAACCAATATGATCAAACCCCAGATGTCACAGGACGAGTTAAAGCCACGGTGGGTTCCCTCAGTAATTGGGTTGTCAGTGTTTCATCACAGAAATGTGATAAATAAGCAGAGAAGGGGAGTATGGTGGTGTGTGTGTATGTGTGTGTGTGGGTGTGTTTGTGTGTGTGTGTGCAATGCTGTAATGGGTGTGTTGATCTGGTCTGATGCTGCATGCTGGGATAGACTATGGTTCCGTTTGACCCGACCTTAAATTGGGGTTCAGATGGAAGAAGAATCAGAGGCTGAGAGGAAGCGGGTGTAGAAATTAGAGGAATTGGAGATCCTCAGCGTTCCATCTCAGCTGCAGTTCATCGCATATCGTATGCAAATTCTAAAAAAATCATTAACCGGGTCCTGCTGCTTATGGATTTCTGGCCCGACTGACCCCATCCATCATGTCGCAGTCCAATACATGAAGTTCCCGCTGCAGCAGAGAGGCTGTACAAGGCTGTACAGTAGACACAGTTGCTGCTGTCATGGCTCTATGAAGCGATTTTAAGGCTTTAAGTTACTGTGAAGTCAGCCCCCCATGACTGTCTTTGTACCCCCATTATGACATAAATCACAGTTTCTCACTCAGATTAATTACATTTGTTAATGAAATTCTGTTTGGCTGAGAAAAAAATTAATTTAACAGTTTGAAAAACAATAGAATATTCATCCAACTTTTGATGCTGCCACTGAAGCGAACTGCAAACCTTTCCCAAAATTAATGAGGATTAAATCAAGAGCAACAGGAGCAGAAAATCATCTTTTCTTGCCTTTATTTACTTTTATTAGAAATGTTCCCTTGTCTCCAGGCTCTAACATAGTAGCAGGATGTTGCTGCTCACAGCCTCTTTTTGTCCTACTGGAGGCTTCTTGTTCAATTAAATTTTAAACATATACAAATTAGTTTGGTTCGGCTCAGATGCATGAGATTAAAAACTGTCATATGTAGATAATGAAATGGCAATGTAGTTCGATGCGTAGAAATAATGTAGACATTGTTTGGATCCAAAGGCATGGAATGGATGCCTCATGGATAAAGTATAGATATATTTAGATAGTGTTGATGTAGCATGGAAGCATAGACATAGTGTAGATGTTGTATGGAAGTGTAGATGTAGTGGTGATGTATTGTTGATATAGCATGGAAGCGTAGACATGGTGTAGATATAACACAAAAGCATACATGTACTTTTGATGTACCACGGAAGTATAGACATAGTGTTGGTGTAGTGTTGATGTATAATGGAAGTGTATATGTAGTGTTGGTGTAGTGTTGATGTATCATAGAAGCATAGACATAGTGTTGGTGTAGCGTTGATGTAGCATAGATGTTTAAATGCAGTGTTGATGTAGTGTTGATGTATCATAGAAGCATAGATGTAGTGTCGGTGCAGTGTTGATATTCCATGGAATTGTAAATATAATGTAGACATAGTGTTGTAGCATGGGCGTATAGATGTAGTGTAGATGTAGTGTTGGTATAGTGTTGATATACCATGGAAATGGAAATATAATGTAGATGTAGTGTTGTTGTAGCATGGGCGTACAGATGTAGTGTAGACGTAGTGTTGATATACCATGGAATTGTATATGTAATGTAGACGTAGTGTTGTTGTAGCATGGGCGTATAGATGTAGTGTAGATGTAGTGTCGGTGTAGTGTGGATATATCATGGAATTTTATATGTAATGTAGACGTAGTGTGGATGTAGCATGGGCGTATAGATGTAGTGTAGATGTAGTGTCGGTGTAGTGTGGATATATCATGGAATTTTATATGTAATGTAGACGTAGTGTTGTTGTAGCATGGGCGTATAGATGTAGTGTAGATGTAGTGTCGGTGTAGTGCTGATATACCATGGAATTGTTAATATAATGTAGACGTAGTGTTGTTGTAGCATGGGCGTACAGATGTAATGTAGATGTAGTGTTGATATACCATGGAATTGTATATGTAATGTAGACGTAGTGTTGATGTAGCATGGGCGTACAGATGCAATGTAGATGTAGTGTTGATATACCATGGAATTGTATATGTAATGTAGACATAGTGTTGATGTAGCATGGGCGTACAGATGTAGTGTAGATGTAGTGTTGATATACCATGGAATTGTATATGTAATGTAGACGTAGTTTTGTTGTAGCATGGGCGTATAGATGTAGTGTAGATGTAGTGTCGGTGTAGTGCTGATATACCATGGAATTGTAGATGTAATGTAGACGTAGTGTTGATGTAGCATGGGCGTACAGATGTAGTGTAGATGTAGTGTCGGTGTAGTGTTGATATACCATGGAATTGTAGATGGAATGTAGACGTAGTGTTGTTGTAGCATGGGCGTATAGATGTAGTGTAGATGTAGTGTCGGTGTTGTGCTGATATACCATGGAATTGTTAATATAATGTAGACGTAGTGTTGTTGTAGCATGGGTGTACAGATGTAATGTAGATGTAGTGTTGATATACCATGGAATTGTAGATGTAATGTAGACGTAGTGTTGTTGTAGCATGGGCGTATAGATGTAGTGTAGATGTAGTGTCGGTGTAGTGCTGATATACCATGGAATTGTTAATATAATGTAGACGTAGTGTTGTTGTAGCATGGGTGTACAGATGTAATGTAGATGTAGTGTTGATATACCATGGAATTGTAGATGTAATGTAGACGTAGTGTTGATGTAGCATGGGCGTACAGATGTAGTGTAGATGTAGTGTCGGTGTAGTGTTGATATACCATGGAATTGTAGATGGAATGTAGACGTAGTGTTGTTGTAGCATGGGCGTATAGATGTAGTGTAGATGTAGTGTCGGTGTTGTGCTGATATACCATGGAATTGTTAATATAATGTAGACGTAGTGTTGTTGTAGCATGGGTGTACAGATGTAATGTAGATGTAGTGTTGATATACCATGGAATTGTAGATGTAATGTAGACGTAGTGTTGATGTAGCATGGGCGTACAGATGTAGTGTAGATGTAGTGTCGGTGTAGTGTTGATATACCATGGAATTGTAGATGTAATGTAGATGTAGTGTTGTTGTAGCATGGGTGTACAGATGTAATGTAGATGTAGTGTTGATATACCATGGAATTGTAGATGTAATGTAGACGTAGTGTTGATGTAGCATGGGCGTACAGATGTAGTGTAGATGTAGTGTCGGTGTAGTGTTGATATACCATGGAATTGTAGATGTAATGTAGACGTAGTGTTGTTGTAGCATGGGTGTACAGATGTAATGTAGATGTAGTGTTGATATACCATGGAATTGTAGATGTAATGTAGACGTAGTGTTGATGTAGCATGGGCGTACAGATGTAGTGTAGATGTAGTGTCGGTGTAGTGTTGATATACCATGGAATTGTAGATGTAATGTAGACATAGTAGCATGAAATAAAGACATAGTGTTGATTTAGTGTTGTTGAAGAAAGGAAGTGTTGATGCTGTGGTGTTGATCTAGCATGGAAGCTTCGATGTAGTCTAGTGTCACATCCTCGAATAAACCACAAACAAACACACTCATTACAGAGGACTACCAAAGGGATGGAGGTATCAGGGGACCACTAACAACAAACTAGCACACAGGCAACAAGGTCTATAAAGCAACCTAAGCAAACCACAACAAAAACCCACAGGGCGAGAGCTCCAGCAGACCTCCCAAACACAGTAAATCGGTAAAGCAGGCGGCGCCGGTAGACAGGAAGCCCTACCAGGTCATAACAATGGCAAAAAGGGGAAATCCAAAATCGTTGTCAGGGTCAAAGGGTAAACAGCATGAACCGAGATCAATCCAAAAGAGGTTCATGTCAAATGAGAGTAAATTCGCCGTTTCGTAGTGTTGTGTTTCGGGGCTTGCGAAGGATGTTGGAGCGCCCCCTGGTGCCTTGGCTGTGCACTGGCGGCCATGACAGAGACACATGTCCATGTTGTGTTTGCACGACTCTGGGGGAACGTGTTCCACTCTCCGCATGGCGCGTGCCGCCGTGTTCTGTCTGACAGGCGATTAAGCGCAGGATTTAATCGTGAAGCGATCCTTGTGTTCGCGTCAGTTCCCCGTCAGTGCGTACGGGGGACAGGGCGCCGTGTTTTGATTGACTGCGACTCGAGTCACGCGTCCAAGAGCGGGATGTCGCTGCGTTCTGCCGAAACGGGGGGCTGCGGGCTGCCGCGTTTTGCCTGACAGGATGTTAAGTGTTTTATTTAATGGGCTGCGCGAGGAGGCAGATGCAATATGTGCAGGAACCCCAACGGCGATCGAGCATGAAGCGACCGTGGCTCTTATTAGCAGAGGCTCTTTCAGCCACGCCGCGCCTATTCAGATTCATTGTTGACAAGGGCAGGTGAGTGCAGCTCTAATTTTGTCCTGGAAGCCGGTGTCACAACGGAAGGAGGATAAAGCATCCAGCCACGTCCTTCAGCTCCAATCAATCCCGGCTCCTGATGAAGCGTTGCTCGAGGCCGCCGTGTTGCTGCAGAAAAGTTGGACTGCACTGGAGTTCCTTGAATCGGGACGACAGGAGAGGTGATTAGCTGAGGGCCGGAGCCATTCATTTATTATTCTAATTATTGTCATTCATTTATTTCAGCAGCCAATGAGAACAGAGTTTTTTATTCCACTCGGGGTTGCGTGGGTCGATGCCGGCGTCTCAGATAATTGTTAGAGTGCAGGCTTTAGCCCAGAGCGTAGTGTCCACATTCATCCCCGACACACAATGATTTAAAGCAATTTAATTCATTTGTAAATGAGTCGTTATTTATTGTATTGCAGTGAAGATTATGTCCTCGGAATGCACTTGCTGCTCTACTTCATGGTCTTCCAGCCTGGAGAAAGTAAAATGGTAGAACTTTACTTTACTTTACTTTACTTTACTTTACTTTACCCGATAAGGCCCAACTTGTCAGGAATAGAACATGCAGGGGAATTGTTAAGTGCAAGACAAATTTTTTTAATGATTTTATTTTGTGTGTGTGAGTTAGTGTTGGACTCGTCTGAAATTCTTTTTGAACTAGTGGGTTTTCAGCTGCTTCTTAAAGGTGGTAGTGGCCTTGGCTAGTCGAATGGAGCAGGACAAGTTGTCCCACCAGCCAGGGACAATGAAGGAGAACAGAGTCGATTGGGATCGGAGGCCCCGTGAAGAGGGAATTTTCAGTCTCATTTCGTTTGCAGATCCTAGAACTTCCATTTACAGCCCTGTAGGCAGCATCAAGGATTCGAACTCAATGCGAGCAGCTACCGGGAGCCGGTGGAGAGAGGTGAGGAGAGGCGGGACGTGGGTGTGTTTCGACTGGTTGAAGATGAGGTGGGCTGCCACATTTTGGATCATCTGGAGGGGTTTTATGGTGACCGCAGAAGCTCCAGCCAGGAGAGAGTTACAATAGTCCAGTTTAGAGATGACCATTGCCTGGACAAGGAGCTGCGTAGCCTGTTGTAAAAGGAAAGGCCGAATCTTCTGAATGTTGTGATCAGACGATCCAAACTCCATGGCTTTTTGCAAACTGAGCTGGGACACCCAGCGTGATCCGACACCCAGGATGGATACAAACGTGGGCAAAATACCGCAAGCTTCACGAGACACTGGTATTCACCGCAGTAGTAGCAAGCACAGCCGGACAAGGTTGGCGGAGGCCAGGAGAACACAGAAGCTGGAATAACTTGCCTAGAGGAGAGTGTGATGGGGGTCAGCGCTGCTCAATGACCTCCTCTCCCTAAAGAGCTGTGGGTTTTAATAGAGAACCTTGGAGGCATATGGAGACCTGACACTAATGAGACACGTCTGTTGTAAGGAGGACCTTCTGAGAATTATTACTCCAGCCATTCATGACTTAATCCTGGGCCAGCTTCAGCAGCACCACCTTCGCTCTTATATTACTAAATGCAGGAACCACTTGGAGGTACATTTGCTGCGATTAAGCCATGTTCTCGTTTAGTGAGACCCCAAACGAATCAATGGAACACCAATTAGGGTCGTAATGAATGTCCTTTAGAAAACCGTTAATGCTTCACCGTTACTGTGCCAGAGAGGCTGAATTTACGTAGAAGTTGTCTGTAAGGCAGAACACTCACCAGGTTCTACAAGAAGGTTCTGCCACGCTTCTACCCTTCCTTCATTCAGATACATTAGTGTTCTAGAGTCTGCCTTTAAGGTTACGGCATGTAGAAGCTGCCTGTCAGGGTGTAATAAAAAGGTAAAATGCATGGTCAGATAGTAAAGCTGGTCAATGTGTTTTGTAAGGTCATAGGTCAGGAAGGGTGTAAAATAAGGAATCTGGTGCCTGTGATGAGGCTGTGGAAACACCGAATCCTTGCTGTCTGCCAGTTGTACACCAGGCTGGCATATGGGAAACGGTTCTCTGCCAGAGGTGAAATGCAGCAGTTGCGGTGGCACCATCGATCGGCGCCAGCTGAGAGAGCATTAGGGGGGAAGTGCCAAGGGTGAAGCGCAAGGGCGCAGATCCCGGCGTCCAGTGCCAGCGTGCAACGGTTCTGGTGAATTATTGCCATGGCAGAGAGGGCATTGTTTCAATCAGAGCTGCAGAGAGTGAATGGGACACACAAATTAAACTTGTCCCAGAAGTGGCCCTCCTGGCTGGGACACCGGGGTGGAAAAAAAAAAAAAAAACGGCTTTTATTTTTCAGGGACAAACGGAATTCAGCCCAAATGCAGAGAGCAGAGAGCCATCAGCCAATCAGACGGAGAGGAATGATGTGGCACCCTCAACACTGAACACTACGCAACTCTACCAGCTTTCATTTCAAAGTGTTTGGGGCATGTTCACACGTCAGGTCAAGAACGTCCTCTGCATTTACATAAATAAATATTTAAAACAAGGAGGAACTACTTACTAATTACCTGTAGATAACTAGTAACTAGTACGTAACCAGTTACCTGTGCATAACAAGTAACTAGTATATAACCAGTTTCCTGCACATAACTAGTAACTAGTACGTAACTAGATACCTGTACATAACTAGTAACTAGTACGTAACCAGTTACCTGAACATAACTAGTAACTAGTACGGAACCAGTTACCTGTACATAACTAGTAACTAGTGCGTAAATAGTTACCTGTACATTACTAGTAACAAGTATGTAACCAGTTACCTGAACATAACTAGTAACTAGTACGGAACCAGTTACCTGTACATTACTAGTAACTAGTACGTAACCAGTTAGCTGTACATAACTAGTAACTAGTACGGAACTAGTTACTTGTACATAACTAGTAACTAGTACGTAACCAGTTACCTGTACATAACTAGTAACCTGTGTGTAAATAGTTACCTGTACTACCCACTAATTTTTTTTTTTTTTGGTGCGTAATTATTTCTGACATCCAGATGAGCTTTAATGATGTTCCTATAAACAAAGGGGAGGAGCCTGTAGGCATTATTATAATCACCTCAGGACCACGTCCACCACCAAACCACACACACATAGGCACCTCTGTTCAAGGATTGAAAAGTTGCCTAAATCTACTCATAAATGTTAAAAACGTGCTGTGTTGTCATGGAAATTCCTCCCGGTCGCTTGTAATGAGACCGTATTTGCAGCGGTTTGTTTGGATGGAGAGCCACTGACTGGGGTCCCTATTCAGACCCCAGAGCCTGAACTCAACTCACCCTCTTCAGACTGCTTATATTCTGGATGGGCGCGGCCAGTAAGCAGCACGCACGATAAATATTTATAGGCAGATTTGAATAATGTGCTTTTTTTTTAATTACAAAATGTCACCTGGACCGCAGGAGGAAAAATAAGATTAATACCTGAACCGCAGGCACCGCCGCGCTGCCCCGAGTCCGGCGAAGCGTCGCGCGCCGTAACGCCTGCTGTCATCAGGCCTGGGGGGTTAACGGGTGTTGATCAATCAAACTGGAATTTCTTTCCCGCCCTTGGCTTGGTTAATGTAAATGCTGCGCAGAACGTGGCCCGTTTGATGTGCGGTTCTGCACTCGTGAGGAGTCATTTACCGGCGCGATGAGACGTTTAGGACTGCAATGACCCCGAGGCTCCGTCTTTCGGTGGCCAGTAGGAGGTGATTTGTGGGATGGTGTGTTTGGCGAGGACCACTGGACAGCGAGGGGATGTGGCCGTTCGACTTTTACCTCAACTTATGTAACGTACCAAAGCAGAACAGAAAATTTGAGGTAAAAAAAAAAAAAAACGCTCCTTGACAAACGACCTCCACTGAGCATCGGCGACTTCGACCATGCGCCAACATTCTAATCAAACACAAACCGCATGTTAATGAAGTGCCTTAAACAAGCCGTATTTAACGTGTTTGTCCTGATTAACTCTGGTCCTTGACATTTCCCCCGTCATATAGGCTGATTACAGTTCAGTTCCTCACTCAATCATTCAACAATTCCGTCTCGTATTCCATCTGACCCATCTCTCCCATTTGAGATGCCGGTTGGATATTTGCAGACCAGTTCCTCCAGTCTGATCATGTGGCAGGTTAGCTGTACAATTAGAAGGTGCGGAACATCAAGATGTTCATGTGAGGTGGTTTAGTACCTGACCTACTGCCAGTTTAGGATCCTCCAGATTTACAATCAGCAGCTCCTCTTCATTCTTCCCAGCACCACCCATGTCCTTCCCATAATGCGGACTGCACAGCCGCAGACGTGACCGGAATCGGAACGGGTTTCCACGGCCGGCCTGCCTGCCGGGTCTCATTTCCTCAGGTGTGAGGGAGACGGACGGCGCCGTGACTCTTTCTGCCGCCGCCTCAACTTTCCCCCGCAAATGGGAAATGTTTTTTTGCCGAGCCGCCCGTCTCCTTTCTTTTATGGTTCTCGTTTGGGTGAAATTCAATAAGGCATTTATGTTGCCTGATGGGCAACAAATGACTTCATTGCCTAAATTCGTGGCGGGGAGCGGTTGCTTACGCTGAAGTGGTGGCCGATGCATCAGCGTCGTGACAAGTGGCTCTGCCTGGAGGTGATGGCGATAAAACGAGCCATTAAAAATGCCGAAGACTCCCAGCGAATGCAGAACGGAGTCGGTCCCGGAGCCAAACCACCCCCCCCCCTGACGGGAGGACGGTATTTCAGTAGAGTGCCTCTTTGTGTGAGTGGACTGTGTAAATAACTCGGGGCCGAACGCCGCACGTCCCGTCCGCTTCGCGTCCTGCTGCCACGGTTACTAATCAACCCGCCTTCTGATTGGCCGACAGGCCCTCCAGCCACTCGGGGCACTCTGTACACATCCTCTGTTTACCTGATTTTCACCATCGCAACTTAAAATATTCAGCACCACTTACTTACCTAACTGATGTTGCTTAGCAACAGCACCAGCGGCTGATCAGTGAGGAACTACTTTTCATGGAGGAAGGTCATTATTGTTGCAACATTCATTTTGGTGGCTAAACCGTGGTACAACTCTGTGGACTTATTATAGGATATTATTTTTAGTGCAGAAGGCACTTCAAGGCTGGGGCTACGTTTGAACAAACTTCTAAATTGAAGATAAACTACATTGTGATGTGTTATTAATATTTGTTTGTGTTTTACGACTTCGTTTGATCATGTGATGTGCCGTTGATCCCCTGTGACCGCAGTCGGGATTAGACAACTCGACTGTCACATCATTCTTGTCTGGCATCTTCTGTTAAAGTAGAATTATTGTAATTTACAGTTCAGGCGCTTTCTGAGCGTATACTCCACAAGACGGCGTCGAGATGAGGGCCGCGTTCTTCTCCCACGTTCTCATGCCTGTAATTAGAGCAGGGAAAAGCCAATTTCCCCGTCAAAACCCACACCACTGCAGTATTAAGGCCCAACAGAAATAATCAAGTTCATTTGTAATTGTGCGATTTGACAGATCATTGATGTTCTCTGAGGGACGGCGGCGGTTATAGACCTCGACAGGATGATCTGAAACTAATTATGTCTTCGAATGGGGGGCTGTTGTCAAGGACATTTCTCTTGGCTACAGATACGTCGGAGGAATTTAAATCAGGTTTGGGGGAGCGAGGGAAGTTCGTCAGGAGTCGTTACGCTCCTGCGCATGTACGGAACTCGAGCGGATCGTCATGGCGGCGGCAGCTCATGTTCTGCATGTGTGGCTGTATGTTCTGCAGGGCCTAAATGCAGGATTTCTGATCCCGTCTCAGGTAAGTGAGACCTTTAGAACCCTGGAGCAGCGTGTCTGGAGCCACATGGTACCCTTTTCATTCTTCAGAGTCTCTTTATGATGGGGAACATAAAGAATCTTTTATTTAGGATTCACAGTGAAATGAATTTGATGTGGTTTTGCCTAAATGAGGCTTCCATTTGCATGTCGGTGTCAGCGGTGGCGCAATAAACCATTGAAACCCTCCCGCCCACCTCCTGTCCTCGCGCTGATCAGCCCGTGGATTCAAGGTCCACCGCTTTGTGTTTAAATTTCTCTGCCGCGCCCTCCTGACCCGCAGCTGCTTTAACCTTCAGACGTGTTTCACTGCTTTGGAAAATTGTGCCGGAGAACTTCACCATGCGGTGAAGATGTAGGCATGGACCAGAGGTGGCATCACTGCATTAGGAATTATGTGTGTAGGGTCTAGGATCAGGTTCTGGGCTGCTGCTAAGAATTTTTAGTCCCAGATATGATCAGACACCTTCTAGATAAGATGTATTCCATGGACCACAGATCCACATTGTGACACCACTGAGTTCTCATGTTCCTCCCTCTGCTGCATGTCCACATGCTGAGTAATATAGTAATCCAGGAAGCACCAGCGTGTGGATTCATAGAGGAATTAGTTGAGGCTTACATCATCATGAGCGTTGATGTCGCAGCACTGGTACGCACATCATTTCACACACTGGAGCTCTCGTATCATTAAAATAAAAAAAAATAAAAAATTCATGGCTTTTTGAATGTTGAAATGTGGAGAACCGGCTTAAGATGTGGTTCTGGATGGCATGGTGGTCACTCAGGTCAGTTGTCTGCTATCCACCCACCATGAAGTGAAAGTGAGTGTTTGAAGAACCAGGTCCACCTCTCACGACACAGAAAGGCAGGAGGACCCAGGTGCAATGAACTAAAACACTGGAGTAAGACCTCTTATATAACAGGGTCTATAGGTGCAGGGGGCGTGGCCAAGACTCGGTGTTCCAGGTGTCCTCATGGCATACCACCCAGCAGCAGGTGGAATTGTCCAGCAGAAGATAGATTTGAGACACGTTTCCAGTCAAGCTCTATTATCTACATGTACTTTCATCTACATGGAATGCAGCTGGACCTTCTGCTTTTGCCCTCACATGTGGCAACATGGCTGCCGGTTAACAAACGAGCTGATAAGCATCTGAAATGCTGCTCAGCGCATCACACCTTACCTACGCCCCCAAGGTCTTGTTCTTCTCGTGTTTTAAACATCTCACGCTGTCTGTTCCCTCGTTATTTGAGCCCGGGGTGGAACGAGTTGAGCTTTGCATTTGGCCGTCCTTCACCAATCAGAGCCAGGAATGGAGGGTGTGAAGAAGAAGCTTTTCAGTCAGAAATTCTCTAATGCCCTGTTAACTAAACTTGGGAGAACACGATGTCTTTTCAAACGCGTTCACGCACAGATCCACGCTGGTAGGGACCCGTTGTACACGTCAAGTACCACGACGGATGCAGATGAGGACAAAGGGAGCTGGGTGAGAAGGAGCTGTGAAAACAGGAATGTTCATGTTAAAGTGTAATAGGATTTGAATAATGATTAAATAATTATTTGTCTGAATAATATGATTTCAGAATAGAATATGAGGAATGATGGATTGTATTGATGAATACAGTGAGGCTGCAGTAGATCCCTACGTTCCTTCTTTTGGGATCCGTTTATGCTCTTCTCTGTGGTTTAAATAAAGATCCATGCCTTTTGTATTTCAAATAGTGAAAACTTTCCTTGCTTTACACAAGTTTAAGCCGCTGCACATTAAATACATCAGCATCTATACTAAAGCGAGACGAGGAAAGTGGAGGAACTCCTTTTGTGCTTCATGGGTCCCTGAGGTTATCTGTGGACACTGACTGAGGGAACCATTGATCCGTTCTGGGCGCTGTGAGCTTCTTTCGGCGCGAGAAAGTTGGTCAGCTGAACAATGGGCGGCATGTTAACACCTCTGGGGTACGGCGGGTTTTTTAACAGTCGATTAAAGCACCGTGCTGGCGAACAGCACCGCCGCGTCACCAGGAGCTGCAGTTCAGCTCAACTAAAGCAGAGCCTCGGTGGGGATCACTTGGGTACTTCGCTAAAATAAATAATATTCTCAAATTAACCATTTAATTATTTTTGTAATATTTAGTGGATGAATTGAAAACATTCTGCCATGTCCCTGTTGAATGTAATTTATTGCATATTAAGTGGGAATTTCCGGTGTTGCAACTTTTGTCCAGTTAATTTCAGGAAATGCATACAATATACAGAAGGATCTTCATGGCTTTACCATCCATGGGTTTGTTTGTTCCTGATGGCACATGCATATTTCAAGATTTCAGGCTGTAGTGGAGAAAGAAGTTCTGGAAGGTTGGTGTCAGACATTCACCTCAGTTGACAATCAGAAGCATCATGTTCCAGCTGCTATATTATCCAGCTGTTCATGGTATGTGGGGCTTCATTAATTAAGATTTAGCTGAATGTATAGTACCTGATAGTGATGACCATTACTAAGCAGGGATGGTATAATGACCTGTGAAAATTACTGGTCCTTCTGCAGCTGTGGGTTTCATGTCAAGTATTTCACATTCAGAGACGTCTTCTCAGTAGCTTTAAGGCATGATTAACCTGGATCAGACAAGGAACGGCTGTCCAAGCAAAGCAAGTAATGAAGCTGTAACCTTTGACCCCAGGTCACCCCAGGCCTCTGTTTTATTATAGATGTTATTATGTGATATACTTGGATCACTCAGGAATCAGCAGCTCCTCTCTAAATGTAGGATGGTGTTTGGTCAGTAGTCAGTTGGTCAGTCAAGGGTCAGTGGCTCTTGTTTGTATGAAGGGTGTGGTTTTGTCAGTAGTTAATTGGTCAATCAGGGGTCAGAAGTTCCTCTCTGTATGAAGGGTAGTGTCTGGTCAGTAGTTAGTTGGTCATTCAGGGGTCAGTGACTCCTCTCTGTATGAAGGGTGTGTCTGGTCAGTAGTTAGTTGGTCACTCGGGGGTCAGAAGTTCCTCTCTACATGAAGGGTAGTGTTTGTTCAGTAGTTAGTTGGTCAGTCAGGGGTCAGTGGCTCCTTTCTGTATGAAGGGTGTGTCTGGTCAGTAGTTAGTTGGTCACTCGGGGGTCAGAAGTTCCTCTCTGTATGAAGGGTGTGTTTGGTCAGTAGTTAGTTGGTCAGTCAGGGGTCAGTGGCTCCTCTCTGTATGAAGGGTGGTGTTTGTTCAGTAGTTAGTTGGTCAGTCAGGGGTCAGTGTCTCCTCTCTGTATGAAGGGTGGTGTCTGGTCAGTAGTTAGTTGGTCAGTCAGGGGTCAGTGACTTCTCTCTGTATGAAGGGTGGTGTCTGGTCAGTAGTTAGTTGGTCACTCAGGGGTCAGAAGTTCCTCTCTGTATGAAGGGTGTGTTTGGTCAGTAGTTAGTTGGTCAGTCAGGGGTCAGTGACTCCTCTCTGTATGAAGGGTGGTGTTTGTTCAGTAGTTAGTTGGTCAGTCAGGGGTCAGTGTCTCCTCTCTGTATGAAGGGTGGTGTCTGGTCAGTAGTTAGTTGGTCACTCAGGGGTCAGAAGTTCCTCTCTGTATGAAGGGTGTGTTTGGTCAGTAGTTAGTTGGTCAGTCAGGGGTCAGTGACTCCTCTCTGTATGAAGGGTGTGTTTGGTCAGTAGTTAGTTGGTCAGTCAGGGGTCAGTAACTCCTCTCTGTATGAAGGGTGGTGTCTGGTCAGTAGTTAGTTGGTCAGTCAGAGGTCAGTGTCTCCTCTCTGTTGGTCCTGGTCGTGACTCAGTACTAATGTGGCCACTACTCATCTGTCCTCATTAAGGTTGTTGACCTGGGTTTCTTGTTTGTGTTGCTGCTGTTTTTTGGAAATCAATCTTTAACGGCCGCACTCATTACCCTTGATGTTGAATTGGCATCGACGTGAGCAGCAGCGATCATGGAGAACGGCCAGTTCCTGCTGAAGGTCAGGCTTTCGCAAAGTCTGTCAGAAAGGTCACGCAGCTTTCTCCTGGGCTCTGGAAACGTTAAGTATTTCTTTTTTTTGTTTTGATGCTCTTCTTAATTCACTCAATGAATGTGAGATGTTTCTGGCAGTTTGGCACAGAGGTTAATGACCTCTAGGTGAAAACAATAGGAAATATAATTGATGCAGTAGAACATGGTATCTGTACGTCTCTGCTCATATGTAAAGAATATGCATTAAAAAGGACAAATGAGTTCTTTTTTTTCTTCATCTTGCAGATGCCAAACGTAACCTTGATCATCTCTGCATCATCTGCCTGAAAGGGAGCTGCTTGCGACCAGTTGGTGGCACAATTAATGTGTCTGAATTTCAGGCTGATCCGGCATCTGGAATGATTCATTGTTCTGTTTTGTGAACTCTGTTCTTCTGCATCTCTATAATTGATGAGGGACGTGCTGAGCGGCAACTCTGCCTCGCCTCTTCAGAAAGAATATCATTTCCGGTCTGGGTTCTGCTGGAAGTGTCATGCAGATCAGCCTGGAGATTTTAATGCTAATGGTTTAATGACCGTACCATGTGTGTTTAGTGAAAAAACAGTTGCTGCTGTTGCTACAGTTCTGCAATGTGTCTTAATATTTCTGGGGTTTAGTGTGGTGTGTGTGTGGGGGGGGGTCAGATTGTATAGATGTTGGTCCTCAAGTTTTAGATGTTGGATGGATGCTTATGGTTGCTGATCCTCATTGTTTGGATGTTAGATGGTTGCTGATGGATGCAGGATGGATGTTGGTAGTCACTGGTTGGATGTTCGACGGATGCTGGTGGATACTGGATTCATGTTGGTCTTTACAGTTTGAATGTTAAATGGATGCTGATGGATGTTGAATGGATGTTGGTAGTCACCGGTTGGATGCTCAATGGATGCTGAATGTTTGTTGGGTGAATGTAGGGTGGGTAACACACTCGCCTATGAACCAGAAGACCCAGGTTCAAACCCCACTTACTACCATCGTGTCCCTGAGCAGGACACTTAACCCTAAATTGCTCCAGGGGGGAACTGTCCCTGTAACTAGTGACTGTATGTCGCTCTGGATACTGGTGTCTGATAAATGCTGTAAATGTAAATGTTGGTCTTTACAGTTTGGGTGTTGGATAGATGCTGATGGATGTTGAATAGATGCTGGTCATCACATTTTGGATGTTGAATGGATGCTGGGTATAGATGGATGTTGCTCTTTACAGGTTGGATTTTGGCTGGATGCTGGGGTTCCTGGCTTCAGTGCCCATAAAAGCAGGTTGTAAATTTTAAATCTCTGTTGCACTAAATTTCATGAACAACATTCTGAATTCTCTATCTTGAGTATGAAATGATATGCCATATGCCAAAGTCAATGTGAACTTTATTATCATCTCCACATGTGTACAGTGAGAAAAGACAATATAGTTTCAGTTGTACACTTACAAAAAGGCTTAAATAATATATATTTTAAAAAATTGAAATATGAAACTCTAGAGAACAAAAAGCGCGGTTCTGAGTTATTGTAAACATCCCAAATATGTACAAGAGTTGCAGCAGAAGTGTGTTGCAATGTGTTGCAAACTAAGGAACACAGATAGAATGATAAAGAACACTATCAGCAGATTGGTTGCGGGTTCTGTATGCTCTGGGCGAGATCGGCTGCCTCTTGATTGTATTCGTGCTTCATTAACGGGGTTCCTGCTAGAGAAGTGATGGTTTTCGCTCGTGTCTCTACGCCTGTCTGATCTCATTAAGGGGCTTCATGCCTCAGACTCTGATTAACACTGGAGCGCAGCAGATGGGGGGAGATGGCTGTTCATAATGACTGAAATTAACATTAAATCACCTGATAATAAGACCTGATATTGGCTTTAATTTCAGACAAGGAATTCGGCGTATTTATCACCTCACCGTCCCACCAGCTGAAATGACAGTCCTGTTTGTGTGTGTCTGGAGCAGTCCTGCATCTTGTGATGGTCCAGGCATTGGTGATTATGATGATAACAGTGACGTATAAATGGTTGGTCGTGATGTTTAATGTGAGGTCAGACCTGGAAGGAGATCAACGTTCACAACTTTTCATCAGATCAGTTAGAAATAAGACCACATCTGGTCAACCATCCTGTTAAAGTGCGTTTGACTTTGGTCTTGAAACAGAAGTGATATAGTAGAACGTATCGACTTCCTGTCCTCATGTAGAGACGTTTCCCGACATGAATCTTTTCCCGTCTGTGATTAAGTGAATGGATTTTGTGTGGAACCGGAACTCTGCTGGGTTTTGTGGGTGTAGTGAAGCAGAGTGGAACTCCATGCTCAACTCAGCCAGATTAGCTTGTGCTTTTGGGATTATTTTCTATAATAACTTATTGACCGGCTGGAGATGGTCAATGAGGCTACTTGATTTCCTTTTTAAATATGCAGCGCAGTTTTCTTTCCCAGTAATTCTGGTCTGTTTAGTGTCTTCAGTGTTGTGACTCTCTCCCATGACACTAATCATTCCAGCTGATATGCCTTGATATTGATATTAAAATGTTATAATAAAAAGAAGAAATAGTATGATGATAATTACAAATGTTTATGTAAACTTCTGTAAAATGTATGTAAATCTGTGTCCCTTGTTTGTTGCTTATGGAGCCCGGTTTGTCGGAAATGTTGACTTTATGTCAGTAAGTAACTTTGTAATAATAATAATAATAAAGTGAAGTGATTGTCACATGTGATACACAGCAGCACAGCACACAGTGCACACAGTGAAATTTGTCCTCTGCATTTAACCCATCACCCTGAGGGAGCAGTGGGCAGCCATGACATCATGTACATTATTTATCAGACTACATTTACATTATTTATCAGACGACCTTATCCTGAGCGACTTACAATCAGTAGTTACAGGGACAGTCCCCCTGGAGCAATTTAGGGTTAAGTGTCTTGCTCAGGGACACAATGGTAGTAAGTGGGATTCGAACCCGGGTCTTCTGGTTCATAGGCGAGTGTGTTACCCACTAGGCTACTACCACCCCTACCACAAGCGCCCGGGGAGCAGTGTGTGGGGACGGTGCTTTGCTCAGTGGCACCTTGGCGGATCAGGAATCGAACCGGCAACCTTCTGATTACGGGGCCACTTCCTTAACCGCTAGGCCACCACTGCCTCGTTTTGTTTAAATGTTACATGTAGCGGCAGATTCTGGAGAAACCTTGTGTGATTCCCCACATGTGATCCGGATGGAAATGCTCGGGTGCTTTTTCCCTCGTGTGATGTGTATGGAAATGCTTGGTTGTTTTTTTCAGCTTGTGATCCGGATGGAAATTCTCGGGTGCTTTTTCCCACGTGTGATCCGTATGGAAATGCACAGGAGCTTTTCTCCCTGTGTGCGGTGCCGATATGTCATGATTGTCTGGAACAGCGCTGTTTTGTATTCTGCCCTGGCGCGGTGTTTGTGGAGGTGGTGGCGGGCGGGGTCCGCCGGGGCGGCAGGTGATGTTAGAGCAGATACTGCTGGACTGCGGCCAGTCAGCCCCGCCACAGCTCGCTGCTGCCAGACACAACCGGCCAATTACCGCAATTATTGTAAAGTCCTGCTGCGCCGTGATCTCCGGCACCCACCAGGGAGGGTGTGGTGGAGGACACGCCCTTTCTGATGCTCGGCCAGTCAGCCGGTGAACCTTGAATGCAGCCCGCCGGGGGTGGGCTATTACTCAGACCTTCCCGGTGCCGCGGGACACCGACCCGGTGAGATGCCCAGGGTTGCCCTGCTGGCATCAGAACAAACGTTTCGGAAGCAGGAGGGACGTGGAGGGAGTGCAGCATGATCCGGTGGTTCTGGAGCACCATCCTCTACCTACTCAGTTTGGGGGAGTTCTGAGGAATTCTGGTTTTGTATCGTCCAGCAGGACACCTGAAACGTGAGTTTGTGTGTTTTTACCAACATGAGAGCGTTTCATCCATAAACCCACCGCTCCAGGCAGGACAGAGAAGACCATGAAGACGTAAAGCGAGTCGAGGTCGGAGAGGACGACTGCGCCAATGATGGGTCTAACGAGCGTTAATGAGAACGAATGTTAATGAGCGCAGGCAAAATGAGACCAGACATTGTCCTGGACCTACGTGCTTCCAGCAAGTTCCATCCCACATGACGCTCACTACAGAACTACAGCCAAATTTGTTTACTATAATAATATAATTTATTATTAAAAAGACTTGACAGGGGTTAATATCTGATTTATTGCTGCCTTTTTTCCCTTGCTGCTCCAGCTTTTATATAAATGAGATGTTTAATACTACATAACTCAATCATTCATTTTGCTTTTTAATAACATGCCTTTTTTTATCATTTTTTGTTTAATAAGATGGATTTTTTTTTCTTTCGTTCTGCAATGTATGAATATCAGCCATGTTGTGAGGTCGTTGTTACTGTGAATTTCATGGTATACCAGGATTGCCAGGGGAGGGGTTAGCAGCTCCACTCCGAGTCCCTGAAATGCGGATCAATAGATGTAAACATGGCGAGGAGGAAAATATCGTTCTGCCGCCACTGTCCTTTCTTGGTGGCTCTCGCACTTCCTGGAAGATGTTTCCTGCTTTTCTCCACGGGTTCAGGGAGGGTTTTTGCTGGTTCTAAACGGTAAAAGCCCCTCGGAGCATTTTACTCCCACGCCTGTGAGCGCCGGAACATTCAATGTTATGGATTCACCTGCTGTTTCTAGGCCTGCGAACACAGACGTTGGATCCTTGCACATTTCCAGTGCTTCTGATCATTTTTTTCTGATTCTGATCCACGGACCGCGCTGTGAATATTTTACTCAGTTTCTTTGCCTTGGTTTACATTAAAGATGTGCAGGTTTGAATTACACTGGTTGTTGATCAAGGTTCTCCTCCATCTATTCCTTTCTGAAGGTTTTTTGCTTGAAGGAGCATCAGTCTGCGCTGCTAGGAAGGCAGGAAAATGCTACTGTTCTTCTCTTTGGAATTTTTCTCTCTCTCTCTCTCTCTCTCTCTCTCTCTCTCTCTCTCTCGTGCTCTTTTGTTTGGATGAGAGACTCCGTGGCGTTCCGAGCTGGTACTCGGCGTAGTTTGATCTCCCGTGAAGGGTCCGCTGGGGCCTCCGTTTCCTCGGCTCTTCCGCTACGTCGTGTCACATCAGACTTCCTCTCACGCGAGGGGTTTCTATCCCCCGTACTTATAGCTGCACCGGCAACCAATCATTTGATAAGATCGAATTATGAAGGCAGACTGCGTGTGTGTGGGGACGATGAGGAGGAATGTCTGCGCCAATCAGGCGTCAGAACTGGCCCACAGCAATGCCAGGTCAGAGTGATTGACAGTCAGTGTGAATCTGAGTCAAAGTTTGAAATGTGTGTTTACATTTGGGGGTTTAGTTCTCTAAAATTACACACACATATGCACACACACATAGTGTTTGAGGTAAAACTCAATGATCCTAAAACGTTTTCCATCATTCCCACTTTGGAGAGGTGGGGATTTTCAACCTTCCAAATTCCATCTCCACATTTCCCCAAATCCAGGGTGTGTGTGGGCCCATTGCCCATTGAGACATTTCGGCCCATATAAGAAATAAATGTTGCTGTTGTTGACCAGTGGTTTTAATCTTGTGGATGATGGGTGTAGTAAAATAGGTTTGATTTCTTTATTTCATTCCAGATCATAGTCACCTATTTGGCACAAGCCATCATGAACTGATCAGGTCAAAGGTCACTAACTTCTTCACAACTGCAATTCCTTCCCTTTTTATAATGCGTGTCTGAGACAGAAACAGAACCCGACGATGTTGGTGATGATGATGATGATGATGACGGAGTTTAAATGCAGGAGGAATTCCTGCTGCCGGGAGGAGGAGCGTCTCCTTCACCCTCCTCGCTTAATCCGGTCTGAAGGCAGCAGGCATCTGTTAAGGTTCCTCCATTTGGAGCATCGGATGCATTTTAACCAGCTGACTTGATTCACCTTCAGAAGATTGGAAACAGGCTGCCTTCCTTTAGTGTGTGTGTGTGTGTGTGTGTGTTTGAGTGACCTTTAGTACAAGTATTTTTGTGTTGTTGTGTGTTTTCTTTCTGAATTCTGAGGACTGAGGAACGTGGTTGCTCCTTTTTAAAACCGGGAACGTATGAATCAGACAGTGAAAATGTCCAGTTAAATGCTTTTACCGACTTCATGTGCTGCAGTAGCAGCAGTAGGAGGTGAGAACGTTCCTCTGGGCGGTTCTGTGCTCCGGCTCGTCTTGTTCCAGCGTTTGTTGCTAATATCTGGCCACATTGATCTGTTTTGTGAGGAATCGGAGGCAGGAGATTGTGTAGCGTCGCCGCGGTCGGTATCGCGGTGGAACCGGGGAAGCCACACACCTGCTGGCGAGGGTTAATCTCGGGTTCTTAAACGTGAACCCTAAATCCACCATCAGTATGTAGCCGTCGGTTCCTCTGGGGTTCTGCGGGCACGGACGCCGGTGGCCGTGACTCGGAACACATCAGCCCCGGTTGCCTTTCAGCCGTAAGAACAGAGGGGTTCTCCAGTGGTGAAACGCCTCTTTCGGGGCATCGTTCCGTCATTAAATCAAGCTGAATTCCACCGTGATTTCACCGAGTTCACTTCTCATTACGCGCGGAGATGGTAGACGTGCCATAAGCGACAAAAAATGAAATTGTATTAATATCGCCTCATCGCAAATTACCCGTGTAGGACGTTCTCTGGTGGACGTGTCTCGCTAGGCCTCTACACGTTGCCAGATCTGAAAATGCCACCCCAGCTCGACATCAAACAGAAAGATTCCGAGACGAGGCTCCAGCTCGGGGTTTTATGCACTCGGCACCAGTAAGACTGAAGTTAGTTGTGTTTGTTGCTGCAGGCGGTGGAGTCGTGCGTGTTTCATCAGAGGAATATGCTCAGCGGCCTGAAAACATTCCGCTCCTCGTCCGGCGCTAAAATTCACTCCACAATAAAGAATTTATGAAAGCCCATCGGAACAGAAATAGAGATTTTACTCGTTTGATGACCTTTAGTGTGACCCTTGCTGTTTAAGAAGAAAGCAGGAAAGAGGAAATTCAAGGTGGTCTGTGGGGAGTCGGGAATAAAACTTTAACCTGCTGCTCCTGTTAGACCAGTTCTTATCTAACACATTCAACATGACTCTAGTCATAATTTACTGGTCACCATGTCGTAAATGTAAAAAGTTCATGTTGAATGGCCCACCCAGTCGTGCTTTAGGTTCTGAGGTGCTTTATTTCCCTCTCGTTGTTAAACTCCATGTCTGTAAACACTAAAACGTCCACCCTGGCAACTCGGAAGGTGTTTCTGGCATTTTCCTCCGTCTCAGGGAGTTCTCGCACCAATTAAGAGGAAAAGCTCGCCGTCTACGGACAGAACCCTTCTCCTTGGGTTTAGAAAATGTCATAACACTTTTATTTTAATGCTAAAGGTCACGGCAGCATGTGAACCGATTTACAATTACACTCTCCGGGCAGGTTCCGGAGCGGCGGAACGTCTAATTGTGCGTTTCTGATGCACGTCCGGCCTGTTTGTGGTTTCTGCTGAAGTGTCTTCTGTGCCCTTACCGCTGGCAACACCTCGCACACCAGGAATAGCCATAAAAGGACTGGATTTTTACCAAAGCAAATAAACCGGACACCTTGCTGGTGGAGGCTGCGCGAGCGATCCCAGTGTTCTCCATGTTCCTCACGTTCCTCCTCAGGTCCACCACCGTTACATCTTCCATAGGCAGCAATCAAGCGGAGATGGAAAATATCCAGGTCCCAGTCCAGGCACATGGGTTCTCCAGGCTGCGGTTTGAGTCCTACAAATTGTTCTTCAGACATAAAGTCACTACGCAGAGCACCAGAACCAGAACATGTAATAAAGAACGGATTTGGTCAGGTGTTAAATCGGCCATCTAAATCTTCCTTGGAAACGTGGCTTGGTTATGGATGAAATCGGAAAAGAACCCAGGTAGCAGCTGATCTCAGATCTTGATGGCCCTGCTCGCTGTTCCAGGGCTTGGTGGTTTGTGTGTGCTGTTTGTCTCGCAGCTCCGCCCGAGGTAATGGGGAACATTGCCAAGTTATTCTGTGCCCTGAGTGGTGCCGTCTTCTCCCGGGCAACAGGAATCCCAGAGGGGGCAGTTAGACCAGCTCTGCAGCGAGCACCACGGCGTCGTAAAAAAAATGAACAGCGGCCATCAACTGGACATAACAAACACATCCATTCGGTAAAAATGACACCTGCCGCGAGAAATGCACTCCTTCTGGCCTTCAGAACACACAGCAGCACCAGCGGCTCGGGGTTCGTGGCGGGAAGGGCACTGATGGCCTTTACTGCTGCCGCTGGACGTCCAGCCTGGACCTGATGAGATTTTACAAAACTGGGTGATGCCAGTTTTTAAGTCCACTTTGTTTAAAGGCGAAATTGGAGATCTGGACAATTCTAATTCCTCCAGACAGGGGGCAGTATTTCCTCAAGATATGGAAGGAAAGACAGCACTTTACATTTACAGCATTTACCAGAGCGACTTACAGTCAGCAGTTACAGGGACAGTTCCCCCCTGGAGACACTCAGGGTTAAGTGTCCTGCTCAGGGACACGATGGTAGTAAGCGGGGTTTCAAATTCAAATTTTATTTGTCACATACATAGTCGTATATGGTATGATATGCAGTGCAATGCTTTTTGCGACTGCTACAGACCACAGTATTGCAAATGTTGCAAGTGTACAATGAACCAATATGCAAATATTGCAAACATAACCAAATATTACACTTTTACGTCTTTAACATAAAAAGGTGTGCAAATGAGTGAAAGACAATGTTTTAAAAAAAAGAACAGTAAAGTAAAAATCGCAAAGATTTTGTGCAAAGTGATTTTGTGCAAAGAGTCCAGAGTGATTGAAGGTGAAAGTGAAAGTGCTGGAGTTCTATGTACTTGAACCTGGATTTGAAGCTGGGTCTTCTGGTTCATAGGCGAGTGTGTTACCCACTAGCAGTTCTGCTAACTTTTTTAAAAATATACTATTACTCCTCTGTGTTAGGGGCAGTGGTGGCCTAGCGGTTAAGGAAGCGGTCCTGTAATCAGAAGAATGCAGGTTCGAATCCCGATCCGCCAAGGTGCCACTGAGGTGCCACTGAGCAAAGCACCGTCCCCACACACTGCTCCCCGGGCGCTTGTCATGGCTGCCCACTGCTCACCAAGGGTGATGGGTTAAATGCAGAGGACAAATTTCACTGTGTGCATCGTGTGCTGTTATGCTGTGTATCACGTGACAATCACTTCACTTTATACTTTATATGTTGAGCTTTTTCTCTGTGTTTTGCAGAACATTCGTGTGAATTCGTATGGAGATGCGAGTTTAACAGGCTCAGCTGGAGCTCCTGACTCCTGAGCAGCAGCAGCGTACTCAGAGTCGGAGTTTTTACGGTCCGTACGGCGAGCGCGTTTCCTGCGGAAATAATGAGGTGTGAAGCGGTAGAGCGTCCGATGCTTGAAGAGGTGGTAACGCTTCCAAATGTCAGCGCGCCGATCGTGTGTTATGTTAATCCCGTGCCGCTCTCCATATGTCCTGCCCACATTTCCTTGTTCCATTATGTGTCAAAACAGCGCTGGCCTTCGCAGCTTGACCTTTCCCAGATTGTAATGCATTATACATTCCTGACTTCGGAGGAGCGCAGGTAAACACTGGCAGGAAATGTGTTTTTTAAAATGCATCAGGGCATCGGCGGACAGGCGACGCCGCCCCTGCGCCTGCTGACCTTTAGCGTGGATGTGCGAGTGGCCCGTGTGTGTTTGGAGGCTACTGGAGCTTCCGCGGTCTTTTACTGACGGTAAAACTCTTCTCGTGTGAAGCCGCAGCTTCATTAACCCACTTATCCACCTCCTCCGTTCCCCTGCGCGAACCTGCCCATCATCAGCGCCTTTATTAAAAGAGAAAATACCGTCCGTCAGTACTTCACGCAAAACGTTCTAATAAATCGCGCCATTTACAGTCTAATCTCTTTCAAACAGTCATGTGTCTGCAAACAATGGCCAGAGCCGAATAAGTAATAATTAGCTTCTTCTCCCATCGGGGTCGCCACTGTTGATTAACCGGCCTGGTCTGACACAGGTGGTAGTAGCCTAGCGGGTAACACACTCGCCTATGAACCAGAAGACCCAGGTTCAAACCCCACTTACTACCATCGTGTCCCTGAGCAAGACACTTAACCCTGAGTGTCTCCAGGGGGGGACTGTCCCTGTCACTACAGGGTGGTAGTAGCCTAGCGGGTAACACACTCGCCTATGAACCAGAAGACCCAGGTTCAAACCCCGCTTACTACCATCGTGTCCCTGAGCAGGACACTTAACCCTGCGTGTCTCCAGGGGGGGACTGTCCCTGTCACTACAGGGTGGTAGTAGCCTAGCGGGTAACACACTCGCCTATGAACCAGAAGACCCAGGTTTAAATCCCGCTTAGTACCATCGTGTCCCTGAGCAAGACACTTAACCCTGAGTGTCTCCAGGGGGGGACTGTCCCTGTAACTACTGATTGTAAGGCGCTCTGGATAAGGGCGTCTGATAAAACGCTGTAAATGTAAATGTAAACCTTCCCAATTTTTCCCATGTTGGGACTCTCTCTCACTATCAGTAGTCCTGGCGTGGCGGCCAGAGCCCATCCTGGGAAAGTGGATAGTGAAGATAATGAAGATCTCTGACTGCGGTAATTGATCGTTATATCTGTCGTGTGATCATTAACTTTTAGTGAAAAAGTTATCAGAAAAATTTCCTGTAAACTGGTCAGTGGAGCAGGTGAAGACCATCTGGCTGATGCCGTCACCTTGGCTGGGTCTGCTCTGGGCCCGGATTAGGGGACACGTGGGTGAGCGCTCTCCAGACCCCGGCCCAGTCGAACCCAGACAGGCCTGTTGACCTATAAAACCAGGACAGTTACCAGTCAATTCATCAATAGCTGTGACTACAGCCAAACAGTGCAGGCATGAGGCCATTAGTAGAATGTTGGCCGTCCTGCCCATTATCCTGCCAGAGCATCGAGGGGCGTTTCACGCTTTACTTTTAAAGGAACATTTGACGTTCTGGTTTTGACAACGTTAAGTTCTAGAGTGCAGAAATGCAGGGAGCGCTTGTTGGAGGTGTAAGATGGGAAATCATACATCGTGGGGGTTCCCTGCCTGTGTCTTTGTCAAGCGAGAGGTGTAACCCATTTGCTTGATGTGTCACAACAAGAAGGAAACAAGACAGAGACATCAGAGGACAAATCCTGATTGGTCTGTGGGAACTTTTTGGGAGCCAAATGTCATAAAAGAATAATAAAAGCCTGAGGGCTTCTCTCTTCCTCTGCAGATTTCTCTTTTCTTTGGGTGTTTTTTCTGTAAAATTGGTATTTTTTACATAAAATATTTACATGTAAATATTAATCTAATGGTGTTAATAAATTGGAAACTGCTCATTCTTATAACCTCCATTGTGCCGTGCCTCTTTCATGGCAGGTAACATCATACGTGTGAGTTTTAACACAGTGTTTGTGCAAAGGGGCAGTGGTGGCCTAGCGGTTACGGAAACGGCCCCGTAATCAGAAGGTTCGAATCCCAATCCGCCAAGGTGCCACTGAGGTGCCACCATGCAAAGCACCGTCCCCACACACTGCTCCCCGGGCGCCTGTCATGGCTGCCCACTGCTCACTGGTTAAATGCCCACATGCAATGGTTAAATGCAGAGGACAGATTTCACTGTGTGCACTGTGTGCTGTGCTGCTGTGTATTCACTTTTTTACAGAGGTTCCCCATGTGCTTGTCAGAGGGGAAGTAATGAAGGTTTTCATTTCACCAGCTGATGATGGACACTTTTTATCTGTATCCGTGCAGCTTGTGGGCGAGTGGTGGGGTTCTGGGGGCACCAGGTGACGGTTTGGACCGTGACATGTTTCATCTGAGCTGCTCCTCAGATGTTATGGGGCGGGTGAAGAAAGTAAAACCCGCTCGGGGTCGTGGGGATGGACAGGCGCTCGCTGCTGTGGTTGCGTTGCGGTTCGGTCGAGAGTAGGAGGATTTGGCTCGTGAATTTAATAAAAAAAAAAAACGAATACGTTATCCGTGGCGCAGACGGGGTGAGGCCTTGGTTTTGTTAAACGCGAATCTGTGAAAAGTGAAGAGCGGCCAAATGGTTTTTCATCTCGCTCTTCAGCTCTTCTGCCAAATAACACAGATTTACTTTTTTCCTAAATAATCAAATGCTTTCTTTCTTCATGGCCAAATTATCTGCGACTCATACTGAGAATTAATTATGGCGCCCCGTATTTGAGCGGGGAAGCGAAACGCGGCGCTTTGATGTCACTCATCGGTGACAGGCCTTTGGTACGGATGGTGCTGATGCATTCTGGGTAAAAAGAGAGAATTATGTGAGAAAACGCTCACATTCAAGAAAGAGTGTGAATGACAGTGTCTGAGATATGAGATATCAAACCGGCAGGTCAGGATGACCCGACCTCACTTCCCACAATTCAGCAGCAGAGACTGAACGTGCTGATCATTACATTTAATAAATCAACACAATATCATCATTTTGACGCCTGCATGATCGGCACTGTTGTGTTGCCTTCCATAAAATGTTCTAAGGAAAAAATAGTGGCTCCGCCCTTCACTCTGCTTTCTAGGATTGTGTGGCTGAACGCTCCAGAGGAAGTGGCGCGTATTGCAGTTTTTACCCATTGCCTGAATGCTATAGACACATGTTTAAAACAAAAAAAGCAGTACACTGCAGCACAGCACGCTGTGTCACGGTGAAATCCGTCCACTGCTTTGAACCATCACCCTTGGTGAGCAGTGGCCAGCCATGACTACCTCAGTGGCACCTTGGTGGACCGGGATTCGAACCGGCAACCTTCTGATTACGGGACCGCTTCCTTAACCGCTAGGCCACCACCGCCCAACAGAACTACTTTACACATAAAAAAAAATGAATGTACCATCAAAATACAACACAAATTGGGTAATTGAAAACGGAGCATCAATCGGCCAGCTGCAAAAAGGAGGGCTAGAGGAAGAGGTAGAGGAAGAGGAAGAGGAAGACAGACAGAGAGAGGAGGGCGTGGTCAAAGACGCCAAGCAAGGACCGTTTTTTTTTTCTGACGACAATGTGGACAGTGCCATGGCCTGACTATGATGAACGCTGGGCAGGGAGTCCACCCTAGTCTAGACCATTTCACGGTTTCGTCCATATTTAGGACTCCCTACTCTGCTCAGACTGTATCTAGAGTATTTCGAGTACTGTACCATTTCACATGTACTCTATTTCAGGGTGGCCAATGGTCCTTCTTGAACAATAGTAGTAGTTTTGTGTCAGTACTGTGCATGGTAAACACAGTAAAGTACAGTATATACAGTACTGTATAAAAGAAGCAAACCAAAAAAAAAAATTGTGGTTGCATTTTTCTACAGAATGGCTAGAAGAACTACTGGTCTTCACCCAACAGCAGGGACCTGCCATTGTGAACAATGCCTTGCAATCGCGTTTCTAGATGCACAGACGGCAGGATCCTTAAGTGTGTTGTTCTGTGTTTATAGTAGTTTATTTTTTCTTTCATTTTTGCTTCAACTGGATTTGCTGTCCAGTACACGACTGTAATGTACAGTTTTTTGGGGGTGTTGCGTTCTATATATAGTGGACCAGTGTGTTGCTGCTGATTTGAAAGTGTATGATGCAAGTGGGTATCTTTTTGTCATTAGAGCGACATTTTGACAAAGGATTGTTAGGTGTTGAGAGCAGAGTTTCAATTTGAAATAGATGTGTGTCACAACAGTGTCGTGTCTTATTGGCTTGAGCGTATGGTTTTGACTTGAGGAGCCAAGTTTTGCAAGACGTGTTCAAGCAACGTGCAAAAGAGCTGTAATCTGGCCTGCGGCCGCCGCTTTCGGCCCAGACGCTTCAGCTGCTAATTGTGGGACCTGCTGTCTGTTAACGTACCAGAAACAGGAATTAAAAAGGTGAATATGCATATGAATGTGAAATTTCATATCGTGCTTGATGCACAGCCGGTATTGTTTAGTGCAGGGCGCGGACGGGAAATTATGAGGAATACAACGTCCTCTCTTTTCTCTTTTTTCCTCTCCCAGGCAACAAGTGACTTCCAACTTGGTAGTGCAGCTGCGTTGCCAGTTCTTCGTTTTTCATGATTTCATAAAGCTGAACGCCGCGTGTGGATTCGCTGGTTCCAGCCTGCAGTCAGTTTCACCTGCAAATCTCACCATTTTTACCTGATCTAGGATGCAGTAAATATGGAGGCTGAACCCTTTCATCATCCTCCTCAACCAACCACAGCACGTAGTGCGTAGTGTAATCTGTGTAGATCTGTGTGGTATTGTGTGTAGTACAGCGAGTGTAGTATTATGTGCTCTGTGTAGTACAGTGTGTGTAGTGTTGTGTGTTGTGTGCTCTGTGTAGATTTGTGTTTGTAGTACAGTGTGTGTAGTATTATGTGCTCCGTGTAGTACAGTGTGTGTGGTATTGTGTGTAGTTTGCTCTGTGTAGTTTTGTGTTTGTAGTACAGTGTGTGTAGTATTGTGTGTGTAGTACAGTGTGTGTAGTATTGTGTGTGTAGTACAGTTTGTGTAATGTGTGTGTGTAGTACAGTGTGTGTAGTGTTGTTTGTGTAGTAGTGTGTAGTATTGTGTGTGTAGTACAGTGTGTGTAGTATTGTGTGTGTAGTACAGTGTGTGTAGCGTTGTGTGTGTAGTACAGTGTGTGTAGTGTTGTTTGTGTAGTAGTGTGTAGTATTGTGTGTGTAGTACAGTGTGTGTAGTATTGTGTGTGTAGCAGTGTGTGTAGTGTTGTGTGTGTAGTACATTTACATTTACATTTACGGCATTTGGCAGACGCCCTTATCCAGAGCAACTTACAACGTGCTTTCAAGTTACCATCGATGAAGAGATCAATTCCGGTTCACTAGGACCCCAACTATGAATACATCTATTTAATTCACTCTGTTGTAGATTCTGTACACAAAGTTCGACAACAAGAAAATTACAATTTAATCTAAATATTCTCTAAAGAGGAAGGTCTTGAGCTGTCGTTTGAAGGTGCTCAGTGACTGAGCTGTTCTGACCTCGAGGGGAAGTTCATTCCACCACCGAGGGGCCAAGACGGAGAAGAGTCTAGATGAAGTAGTATTGTGTGTGTAGTACAGTGTGTGTAGTGTTGTTTTTGTAGTACAGTGTGTGTAGTATTGTGTTTGAGGTCAAGTGTGTGTAATGTGTGTGTGTTTGTGTAGTATTGTGTGTGTGTGTGTGTGTGTAGCGTTGTGTGTGTAGTACTGTGTGTAATGTGTGTGTGTAGTACAGTGTGTAGTATTGTGTTTGTAGTACAGTGTGTGTAGTATTGTGTGGTTAGTACAGTGTGTGTAATGTGTGTGTAGTACAGTGTGTGTAGTATTGTGTGTGTGTGTAATGTTGTGTGTGTAGTACAGTGTGTGTAGTGTTGTTTGTGTAGTATTGTGTGTGTAGTGTGTGTAGTATTGTGTGTGTGTAGTATTGTGTGTGTAGTATAGTGTGTGTAGTACAGTGTGTGTAGTACAGTGTGTGTAGTATTGTGTGTGTAGTATTGTGTGTGTAGTACAGTGAGTAGAATGACCTCCGTACCCACGTTTGATTCCAGTGGAAGGAGAGGAGAGGGTGGGATCTTCCTCTGTTGATGGAATCTGACGGAACGTCCTGGTTTTGGGTGAAGTGTCTCAGGAGACCCTGGAGGGGATGATGGGACACGTGTGACCCTCACCGGTACCGCAGCGCTGTTCTTGTCAGAGTGACAGGCGTCGTCCCGCGGTTCCTTCCTGACAGCTGCTAATGTCCAAGCGGTAGAAGTCGGAGTGGCAGGTATGAAATTGTGAAGAGGAACCGAGTGAAGCTCGGAACGCTCGGAGATTAATCCCCGCGGAGCGATGAAGCGGAGCCGCGCGCGGAACGTAAAAAGAGCTGAATGTTGAGTTCCTCGCTGCGGATTAAATGTTGTTAACCGGAGCGTCGCGGCTTCCTCCTCACACGGAACCTCGTTCCGCACCGCACCCCCACACACACACGCACACATCCACAACGTTCTAAAGTTCTGAACCCAACTTGTATTGTGCTTCCGTAGCGACAAACCGTGCGGCTGACAAAACATCAGTCAAGCTGCACTGAGGCCTGCGGTTCCGACGGTGACTGTTGCCATGCAGGCGTCAGTGGGGGTTCCGGTTTCCTGGTGCTGATTCCTCCAGGGTGAAGTAAAAAGTGGAACCACATCATTGCAGCATCAGCACCTGGTTCCTTCAAAAGGTCTCTAAAGAATCTCTAAAGAGCAACTACAGAACCGTTTAACTGCAGTAAGCGAAGGACATTGGGATGGAAACTTACTACAGTAGTGAGCGAAGGACGCTGGGACGTTGGGACAAAACCTTTTTACTCTAGTGAGTGAAGGACGCTGGGATGTTGGGATGGAAACTTACTACAGTAGTGAGTGAAGGACGCTGGGATGTTGGGACAGAACAATTTTACTGTACTGAGCGAAGGACAATGGGACGTTGGACCGGAACCATATTACTGTAGTGAGCGAAGGACGCTGGGATGTTGGGATGGAACCATATTACAGTAGTGAGCGAAGGACGCTGGGACAACAGGGCGGAACCTTATTACTATAGTGAGCGAAGGACTCTTGAACGTTGGGACGGAACCATTTTACTATACTGAGTGAAGGACACTGGGACGTTGGGACGGAAGCTTATTACTGTAGTGAGCGAAGGACTCTGGGACGTTGGGATGGAACCATTTTACTATACTGAGTGAAGGACACTGGGACGTTGGGACGGAACCTTATTACTGTAGTGAGCGAATGACGCTGGGATGTTGAAATGGAACCATATTACAGTAGTGAGCAAAGGACGCTGGGACATTGGGGCGGAACCTTATTACTATAGTGAGCGAAGGACTCTTGAACGTTGGGACGGAACCATTTTACTATACTGAGTGAAGGACACTGGGACGTCGGGACGGAAGCTTATTACTGTAGTGAGCGAAGGACTCTGGGACGTTGGGATGGAACCATTTTACTATACTGAGTGAAGGACACTGGGACGTTGGGACGGAACCTTATTACTGTAGTGAGCGAAGGACGCTGGGATGTTGGGACGGAACCTTATTACTGTAGTGAGCGAAGGACGCTGGGACATTGGGGCGGAACCTTATTACTATAGTGAGCGAAGGACTCTTGGACATTGGGACGGAACCATTTTACTATACTGAGTGAAGGACACTGGGACGTTGGGACGGAACCTTATTACTGTAGTGAGCGAAGGACGCTGGGATGTTGGGAAGGAACCTTATTACTGTAGTGAGTGAAGGACTCTGGGACGTTGGGACAGAACCATTTTACTATACTGAGTGAAGGAAACTGGTACGTTGGGACGGAACCCTATTACTGTAGTGAGCGAAGGACGCTGGGACGTTGGGACCGAACCTTTTTACTCTAGTGAGTAGAGGACACTGGGATGTTGGGATGGAACCTTTTTACTGTACTGAGTGAAGGACAATAAGACATTGGGACAGAACCTTTTTTACTGTAGTGAGTGAAGGACGCTGGGACGTTGGGACAGAACAATTTTACTGTACTGAGCGAAGGACAATGGGACGTTGGGACGGAACCTTATTGAGTGAGTGAGCGTTATGTTAAGATCTACAAGAATAATTATTAATGTTATAATTACAGGACACGTTTACTTGTTAGGAACCGCACATATCATGGTGGTCCTGGTTCCATGCGTCCTGTGAGAAATGTGGTCATTTGGAGGAAAGTCGGAGGTCGCTGATGGACGCTGATGAAACGCATCTGGAAATGTCTGGAGAACCGGCCTCTGATCCGTTATCGCTTTCTGTGCATTAATTGCGGTGATTATTCACCGAAAACAGAACCCAAACCGCGGGGCGAACTTTATCTTGTAAATACATTCGCTAAATAATTACCGCTCGCTGTCAGGACTCGGAGACAAATCTCTGCGTGAATGAAAAAACGCTTTAATCATTCAGAATTAAAAAGGAATTTAATCAGTTCATCACGTCTGTGTGAAAATAAGTAAAGTGCAAATATTACACGTTTTTTTTTTTTTTTTTTAAACCAAGGTGAAGCCAGACAGTTCCGGTTTTAATTAAATGCTACATCATTAGAAATCAAATGTATTTATTATTCATATTTTGATATTTACGTCCTTGATAAAAAAAAATTACAGACTTTTAGAAACATTTTTAACAGAACTGGCTTAGGTTACTTTTTCCTGTTGCCAGCACAAGTCGCCTTTAACCCACCTGCACGGTTCCGTTTTGCATGGTTCAGTTTTCTCATTAGGTTGTACCGCTTTATAATTGATTAATTTTTGTAGTGTGTGATTAAATAATATTAATTATTAATTATTAAATAATAATTAATAATTAATTATTAATTATTAAATAATAATACTGTAAGGTCCCTCACGATGAACTGTCTTGCATCTCTATGTTCCTTTTGTTGTTCTGCTGTCTGAGCAACGGTGACTGTCCCTCCAGTTACTGTTAACCGAACAGCTGAGAGCTGACCTTCTGATCATGACCAGGGAACCCTGCAGATGTTGGACTTCTGAAGAGGCGAGATGTCTGCTGCTCCAGGTCTCGCGGTGAAAATCAGTTTCTGTTTTCCTCGTCAAAAACAGCAAATCGGTAAACTTCAGTCACGGTACAGAAAAATTCGAGAACTCCTCCATCCATCCATCCGTCCATCTGTCGTCATCTCCAAACCACCAGAAACGCTCCAATCTCCACAGAAACACTCCGTTCTGGGAGGGAACCATCGTGAGCGTTCTTACTTTCTCCGGTTCAGAATAGAACATTTGGCCGACACCCTGATCCAGAGCGACTTACAACGTGCTTCCATGTGACCATGGATGAAGTGATCAGTTCTGGTTCACTAGGACCCCCAACTATGAATACAATCTTTTTATTCACTTTGTTCTAGTTTCTATACAGACGTCAGACAAGAAGAAGGTTACAAGTTCATCTAAATATTCTCTAAAGAGGAAGGTCTTCTCTAAAGTGTGAAGGTGCTCAGTGACTGAGCTGTTCTGACCTCGAGGGGAAGTTCATTCCACCACCGAGGGGCCGAGACGGAGAAGAGTCTAGATGAGCGTCTTCCTTTTACCTTCAGAGATGGAGGGACCGGGCGAGCAGTACTGGAGGCTCGGAGTATACGAGGTGCAGTGTGAGGTGTAATAAGGGCTGTGAGGTAGGATGGTGCTACTCCATGTCTGGCTTTGTAGGCCAGCATCAGTATTTTGAACCTGATGCGTGCAGCTACTGGGAGCCAGTGGAGGGAGCGTAGCAGAGGGGCGGTGTGGGAGAACTTGGGAAGGTTGAAGATCAGTCGTGCTGCTGCATTTTGTATGAGTTGTAGAGGTCGGTTGGTACGTAGAGGTAGACCAGCTAGAAGGGAGTTACAGTGGTCCAGTCGTGAGATTACTAAGGACTGGACCAGGATCTGGTGGCCTGGGTTGACAGATAAGGACGGATGTTCTTCAGTAAAGTGGTGGGATGCTGTGTTCCACCTGCCTGTTCTGAAGTGGTCAGATATACCTCATCAAAGAAAGTATGTGCTCTGTATAGAACAAAAGGCCCTCAGGAACCGACGTCCGCTTCATTATAGCTGCAGTCATGTTCTCCCATACTGACCAGAACCTGGGACTTGTCAGCACGTGGTCTGGAACGGGCGTGTTCTCATTGTTCCTATGAGAATGGAGTGGAAGGTTCTTGTTCTGCAGGCCGCCTGTCGCCTTCATTCATCACCACTAGATGGGTGGTTTCATTTTGCCAGTGACTGGAACCGAGTGCGGCTCGGATCGATGCTCTCCGCCGTGATGGATCCTCCGCCGCCGCCCCGGTCCACCGCGGGTCCGCGTAGCTGTCAGCAGCCGGGCTGCCAATCACGCGTCCGCTGCAGAGTTCATGAATAAAATATAAAAGTACAAGTTTTCTTAACTGCGGAACGTCCGGAACGTTCCTGATTAATGAAGTAACCTGCAGCGCTCAGCATTGCCAGAAGTGTTTTTGTCCCGTTTAATAAAGTTAAAAGCCAAAGACCCCCCACATTCAGCTAATGCATTCAGAAGGTGATCAATACACAATTTAACCAGCGGTGGCATTAATCAGGGACGCGGTTCCCACAACATCATCACTCCAGCGGCCCCCGCGTGGCAGGGGCGGAGCCCGGCGTTTTTAAACACCTTCCAGAAACATCTGCAGATGATGGCTTCCTGTCTGCTTGCTGAGGGGCTGCGACTCGCCAGCTGTCCATATAAAAAAACAGCGGTCAGGTGTGACTCCAGGCGCCTTCCCATCATGCATCATGCCTCAGGCGCGCCCGTCTGGAAGCAGACGGGGCCGATGTGGGCGTTTATCTGGCCGCGCGTGGGCAGACGTGGCTGCGCGGGCTGAGTTTACTCTCCGACTGTGCGTTGCATCGCTAATGCGTGATGTGTAACGGCAGCCATTTTTTACTGAGATGAGGAATTAGCTTCAGCGGCAGAACAGTCAATAAAAGGGGCGCGTTTGCACTCAGGTCATGGATAAAAGTTTGACGTGGTGGTCCTGGGCTTGTTTTTGGCTGGTAATTGCGCGAGGAAATGAAAGAAAATTGCGTTGAGAAGAGGAACGCGGCTCTTAAAAAGTCATTATCATACCAAATTGGATAATGTTCCACTAAAGAGGCCGACTAAGTCAGCGCCGTCGATACCGTCTCCTCTTTCAAGCCCTGGGAGGAGGAGGAGGAGGAGGATGGGGAGGAGGAGGATTGGCCACAAAACTTTCCACTCCACCACTTCCCGTCAACTAGCTGCACAAGGAATCCAGTAGAACCCGTAGAACCTGGGGCCGCTGGAGCAGGTGTAGAGCGAGCGGGAGGACGTTCGAATAAACTCCTCGGTTCCTCACTTGCCCCTCAGATACCTGCACACCTTCTCGAGCAGCTTTTATGACAATCTAAACGTCAGTGGTTCTTTCAGGCTGATTCAGTAGAATTAATTCCAGATTGTTCATGTCTAATTACAGGATCCGTGCAGGATCATTTTCCCGCTGGTGACATTCACGGCCCTCGTGGTCTCGTGACTGTACCGTCTTCTGGTTTTACGTTTGGCTCGGAACTGTTTTCTTTGTGTGTGTGTGTGTGTGTGTGTGTGTGTGCGCGCCACAGAAGGAACAGCACAGCACTTTCAGTGAGTCCCTTTGTTTAATTTTAGGTAAGCTGATGTATTGGAACTGTTGAGCGTCTGGAGTTTCCTCCTCCGCCGCCATTGATTGCGAATGGAAACGTGATCGGGTGGCAGCGCGCAGCCTGGCTTTAACCTTGATTCTTCTTCCTTCTTCCTTCCCGCTTCCTGCTTCTTGCCTTTGGCTGCTTTGGAATCAGTGCTTTTGGAATTACAGCCTGAATCTTGCAAGGTTTTTAAAATTAATTTCTGGCTGCAGTGATAATGATATTACTGATTTATTTGTGGGTTTACATTAGGGTTATTCCTTAAATTTAATTTGTTCTTGATTAACTTGCACAATGTTCTCTTGAGAGTAAGCTGGAGCACTGTCAGGCGACTAGAATCCTGTAATCTGGAACCATCATGCAGATCGCAGGGCAGGGGTCATGATGTAGATCAATTTAGAACTGGTCACATGGTCAGAAGTGGGTGGAGCTTGAGATCTGGTGCCCCTGCTGGTGGTCTCCATGCATTTCAGTGAGGACATTTTCAGGGTATTTTTACATTTTAGTTTTTTTGCCAAACTTGCAATTTTCATGAATTGTGTGATCAGTGTCTTGCTGTGAACGAGTTTAAAGGAACCTTCTTCATAAGTAAACTTTCAGCCCTGCAGGAGAGTTCAGGGTGGTCACAAGGTTGTCCGTCCTCTGGAAGTTCACGCATTCTGCAGTATGTGTTCCTACACACATCTTCCGAGTGCATCTGCATGTTTTCATTGCCATGCTGCTAATTACGAAGCTCCAGGAAGAGGTTCTATGAGCCGGAACTCTGCATTGGGGCTTCTGGAGAAAAGGCCTTTATATATACGCCCAGTGCCAGAACAACGAGCAGGACTCAGAAAGTGCAGTTTGAAAGAAAATCCTTGGGAAAGCGGCCCACAATAAGATCAAGAGGCCGGTCCATCTGTCGCCTTTTACACGGCTCTTAATTAGCCCTGCAGCGAGTCCCTGCAACTCTACAGCAAGATTACGAAGTCTGAGGCCACCGTCATTCTGCAAATATTGCCAAGGTCTGTGGTGTCTGGAACCAAGACTTCGCCAGCAGATGCTGTCCTCCTAGTCTCCAAGGATTGGACTTCCATTCTATTTGATTTTCAACTCCTTGTGTTTCTCAAGCTATTTTTGAACCTTTCTTACCTGTGTGTCAATATTCTCCTGCTGAAGGAGCACACTGCCTTCTGGGAATTCCGTTCCAGCTGGGACACTTACTGGGACAGCCGGGTACTGAAAATGAAAGTGACGTGATTGTCATTGTGAGACGCTGCAGCACAGCACACAGTGACACGGTGAAACGTGTCCTCTGTATTTAACCATCACCCTTGGTGACAGTGGGCACCATGACAGGCGCCCGGGGAGCAATGTGTGGGGACGGTACCTTCGTCAAGGGGACCTCAATGTCACCTTGGTGGCTCGGGTATTGGGAGATCTGGATACTGGGAGGGCTGGGAAGGCCGGGTTTTGAAAGACCCGGGAACAGAAAGAGCCGGCCACTGAGAGTGCCGGGCAGTGGGAGAGCTGGGTACTGGGAGAGCTGGGTACTGGGAGAGCCGGGCACTGGGAGAGATGTGTACTGGGAGAGCTGGGTACTGGGAGAGATGTGTACTGGGAGAGATGTGTACTGGGAGAGCTGGGTACTGGGAGAGCTGGGTACTGGGAGAGCCGTATACCGGGAGAGCCGGGCACTGGGAGAGATGTGTACTGGGAGAGCTGGGTACTGGGAGAGCTGGGTACTGGGAGAGATGTGTACTGGGAGAGCTGGGTACTGGGAGAGATGTGTACTGGGAGAGCTGGGTACTGGGAGAGCTGGGTACTGGGAGAGATGTGTACTGGGAGAGCTGGGTACTGGGAGAGATGTGTACTGGGAGAGCTGGGTACTGGGAGAGCTGGGTACTGGGAGAGATGTGTACTGGGAGAGCTGGGTACTGGGAGAGATGTGTACTGGGAGAGCTGGGTACTGGGAGAGCTGGGTACTGGGAGAGCCGTATACCGGGAGAGCCGGGCACTGGGAGAGATGTGTACTGGGAGAGCTGGGTACTGGGAGAGCTGGGTACTGGGAGAGATGTGTACTGGGAGAGCTGGGTACTGGGAGAGCTGGGTACTGGGAGAGATGTGTACTGGGAGAGCTGGGTACTGGGAGAGCTGGGTACTGGGAGAGATGTGTACTGGGAGAGATGTGTACTGGGAGAGCTGGGTACTTGGGGAGCTGGGTACTGGGAGCTGAGTACTGGGAGAGATGTGTACTGGGAGAGCTGGGTACTGGGAGAGCTGGGTACTGGGAGAGCTGGGTACTGGGAGAGCTGGGTACTGGGAGAGCCGGGCACTGGGAGAGCTGGGTACGGGGAGAGCCGGGCACGGGAGAGCTGGGTACTGGGAGAGATGTGTACTGGGAGAGCTGGGTACTGGGAGAGCTGGGTACTGGGAGAGATGTGTACTGGGAGAGCTGGGTACTGGGAGAGCTGGGTACTGGGAGAGATGTGTACTGGGAGAGCTGGGTACTGGGAGAGCTGGGTACTGGGAGAGATGTGTACTGGGAGAGATGTGTACTGGGAGAGCTGGGTACTTGGGGAGCTGGGTACTGGGAGCTGAGTACTGGGAGAGATGTGTACTGGGAGAGCTGGGTACTGGGAGAGCTGGGTACTGGGAGAGCTGGGTACTGGGAGAGCTGGGTACTGGGAGAGCCGGGCACTGGGAGAGCTGGGTACGGGGAGAGCCGGGCACGGGAGAGCTGGGTACTGGGAGAGAGGTTTTTTTGAGAGACTCCACTGTGAAGCTCAATGCTGAATTTTCAGTGAATGTAAAGAAAAATCCATATGAGAGCCGAGTATCGACCTGAGGATGTAAACATCTTAAGATGCAGCTGTACCTGTTAATCCAGAGACAGCAGACTAAAGAGTGGCAATTATCCTCATTCATGAGCAGGATTATCATATTTCTATTCACACAGTACTATACAGTCATGGCGCTTCAGAATGTATTTTATGCCAGCTAGTTTTTCCCACTGAGCTCCTTGTTTGGCTGTTGCTGACCCCTCAGGACGTGTGAAAAATGAAGCAGATGTGAAGTTTTGAAGACATGCGAAGATGTGAGACACGTCGTTTCCCATTACAGTGATATCTGAGATGTTACTGTACTTCACCACACTGCTGCACCCTCCACTGTACACCCGGCGCCTCAGACCTCCACCTACTTTCATCTTCAGACACCACTCATCTCCTTCCAACACAGACACGTTGCTCTGCTGCTTATGGCAACAAAACACTCAGATGCTTCTTTAGAGAATTTTCATCGTGTGAGCTGGTTTCCCCGGATCCTCCAGAGACCCAGAAGATTAAAGTTGCACAGAAGGTGACAATGTTTTATTTTCTGGTATTGATTTTTGATGTCACTACCGAGCCCAGGATGGTGGCAGTGCATTTACATTTACGGCATTTACCAGACATCCTTATCCAGAGTGACTTACAATCAGTAGTTACAGGGACAGTTCCCCCTGGAGACACTCAGGGTTAAGTGTCTCAGGGACACGATGGTAGTAAGTGGGGTTTGAACCTGGGTCTTCTGGTTCATAGGTGACATATATTATTACGATACAGCATATTAGAGTAACAGAAATACGTGTATAACGCAGGTTAAACGTCTGAAGGAGTTCCGCGGTTTATATTCCCGTCAGCAGACGTCTTGGTGCCGGAGATGGAAGGTGGCGGGAACAGAGCTCATTAGCATCGGCCTCGTCGTGTCGGGACCGATCATTAAAACAACAGCAACGGTGGCGTTTAAAATAAATACAAGAGTCCAAAGCAGCACAGATGTCACTGCAGACATTTCTGTGTGTGTGTGTGTGTGTGTGTGTGTGTGTGTGTCCCTGCTGCAAGGCGGGACGTGTAGGAGATTTTCTGTAGCTCCTGGTGTGATGGTTGAATGAAGGTAATTTAAACATCTCCCCGCCTCCCTCCCTGCTTCTCGCCTCTCCGTGTCTTGCCATCACTGCGGCTCGTCTCGGCGGCTGCCGCTGCTTAGCAGTCCGTCCGCACGCCGGCCCCTTCAGTCTCGGGACAAACAGATGAAAATGGCCGCGAGCTCCGCCAGCACCACTGATTTAAAAGGCGAAGGACGGTTCCTGATTACTGAGACGCGTGGCATTGTCGCGTTCACTATTCAATGTGCCAAATATCTGCTCATGTTGGTAGTAGGGGGAATACAGGCTCCTCCCCTTTTCAGGTTTCATTTAGAAAAACAGAATTAAAGTTCATCTTCAGAAATACTTGCACACCAACAAAAAGCCCTGGGTGGCCAGTAAATCCCGACTTGAGGGTTTTAGGACCTCCAGAGTGCGTCGTGGATTATGCGTGTCTTCTGAGATGATGATGACGGCGAGGAAATTGGATTACATTGCTGGAGCTGCTCGGGTATAAAGGTCCCCAAATTACAACCCAGTTAAAATGTCACATGCCTAGCTGAGACACCTACAAGCAGAGGGTGTGTGTTTGAGTGTGTGTGTGTGTGTGTGAGGCTCCAGTTTTCCTCGTTTACTCCGTAACGCCGCCTCCGCTCTCAGCACCCGCTTCCTGCAGTGTTTCATGAAGAGAGAGGTGTGGAGAGATGTCAGGCCTGAACTCACAACTCCACTATCACACACACACACACACACACACACACAGCTTACTGCATTGCACTAGCAGTGATCCTTTTTCATGAGTGGAGCTCAGGTACATGTAGATCTGTCAGAAAAATGGGTTTAGTGCTGCAGCTGCTGCTCCGGGTTCCTCAGGTTCCCGTGTTCATCGCAGAGAAGATGAGATCTCTAACTGTTATTATACATCTTGAGGTCTTTGGAACATACGTACAATATCGCTTCCACCACTTGTTGCCGCATGATCCATGATGGTTGTTATGTGGGTTCTACGCAGCAGCTTCGTGGTAGAAGGTTTCTTCAGATCCATCAGTCTGTTAAGGTCTCGGTTTTCTTTTCTCTCTTTCTCTCCTGTAGGTAGGTTCCTCAGTTCTTCCTCCATGACTGTGGGCCGTAACAGGGACCTCAGAGGAGACAGTAAGACCTAAAAACACCCCGCTGAGCCACTTCTGTCCCTGGAACCGCTCTTCGTCTTTCTGTTTTACATTCGAATTAGAGTTTTCTGTCAGTTTTATGACTGAAGGTAGTGAGATGAACAGAGCCATAAACTGTCATCATTATTCACCATTAGCATGGTGCTGTGAGATGGAGAGGAATTTCGTTCTTGACGTGGCTCCTCTGATTCTGTAGATTGTTGGGACGACCACTGGGAGATCTCTCGCGGTCTGATTTCTCAGTTCATCCGAGTTCTGCAGCGTTCCCTGGAAAACGGGATATTTTTACACACCACATTTAGGCTTGTCCCAGACTGAGAGCCCCAGGTCCCCTTAAGTTGCTCATTTTGGTTAAGTAGGACCCTCTCTGTGGGGACGTCTTGTGTCTGACACAACAGCGGTTTGTGTTAAATAAAATGGCTGTAGGGTTTGACTTTGATTCCACTTGCCCTCCTTTGTGGTGCCACCAGTGTAAAGATGTAGGACAGCAGCTTGACACCAGGCAACTTGGCTCTTTTTCGAGGAAACGTCTCCATCTGGGCGCACTTGACACCTGGCAGTGTGGTGTCCTTCCGGTGGAATGACCGCCTTCAGATGCGAGGAGTTTTTTTGGCTGCAGTGCGGGTCGGAGGCGGAAGATCAGCCGTGAGAGTCTGAGGGACGTTCATGCTACCCACAACATCTCCGTAGTTCCGTCAGCTTCAAAATAACGAAACATTTATGGCATTTACCAGACGCCCTTATCCAGAGCGACTTACAATCAGTAGTTACAGGGACAGTCCCCCTGGAGACACTCAGTGTTAAGTGTCTTGCTCAGGGACACAATGGTAGTAAGTGGGATTTGAACCTGGGTCTTCTGGTTCATAGGAGAGTGTTTTACCCACTAGGCTACTACCACCCTATAAACGACACGAAGCGCAAATTTACTTTAAAAAGGAACTCCAATCATTTCCCCAGGATCCCCAGACAGGAAGTGATTTCGGTTTCCATTGCAGGAGTGAGAATGATGTGCAGCTACACAAGCCGTTAGTCCTCATTAGGACTCATTAAGGGCCGCGTAATGGAGACGGGGTCTCCCCAGAACCGGCCGGCGGGGCCACCCAGAATCACGGGGCCCGCCGTGCGGCGCGCCGTAAAGCTAATTGTGCACGTGTGCAGCGGGATGGAGATTCGTCAGCGCCCCAACGCAGCTGCGCGGAAGCCGCCCGAGTTCAGCCGCTGGGCGCCGCTGATCAATATGCATGAGCATGAATATTCACGATGGGGAGTCGCCGCGTTTTTACACGCAACAAAACGGACGCTTTGTCTCATGCAAAAACTCCAGGCCGTCGGTGCATCACGCAGCTCGCACGTGTTCTCCTGCCCGTGACATTAGGAACCCTGTAAACAGTGACGCCGGCAAGCACAATCGAGACGGGGTCTCCCCAGAAACGGGCGGCGGGGCCACCCAGAATCACAGGGCTTTGAAGGGCAGTCCCCGTAATCAGCAGGTTGCCGGTTCGAATCCCGATCCGCCAAGGTGCCACTGAGGTGCCGCTGAGCAAAGCACCGTCCCCACACACTGCTCCCCGGGCGCCTGTCATGGCCGCCCACTGCTCACTCAGGGTGATGGTTAAATGCAGAGGACACATTTCACTGTGTGCACTGTGCTGTGCTGCTGTGTATCACATGTGACAATCACTTCACTTTCAAGCACAAGAAGGAGAAATTGTCCTGCTGAATTTCGTCCTATTTCCATATTTTATCACCCGAACTGGAGGTGAAGGGGGACGTCGGGACGCGTCGGGTTCTAAAAGCGGCCCGTTTAACCTCGCGGTTACGCCGACACCTGCCGCCGAGTCGCGGCTCCTGTGTGGATAGAAAACTGGTTTCGGCCGGATCAGAATCTCCCCTTCTTCTCCCAACATTCGCTCACACGTCGATTATGAACGTGGCGCGGCAGAAGAAATGCGGTGTTTTCGGTGGCGATTATTGATGCATTCGCACGCCGGTTAATGGTGCGGATACGACTTTTTAATATGCTGGCAGACGAGGCGCTGAAGGCGAGCGCGTTCTAATTCTGCGAGGCGGCCCGTTATTAATATGAATATTTCAGCCTCCCAAGACGCCAGCCGCGCCGGCCTGGTCCAGATGGAGCCGGTTTGGGGCCCCGAGCGCCGGGCCCCGGCTCCCTCCAGCCCGACTCGGGCCTGCGAGCCGCGCCCGTGTCTGACATGTTGTTTGGCTTCGGCGTCAACAGCGGCCGAGCGCCGGAGTCCCTCCAGATTTCCCCTGTCCAGCGGTCCACTAAGCATCCATTTTACTGCTCGCGGTGACACCGGCGCGTATATCAGGCGCTTGGCAGCTCACCAGCCCTCCATGTTTCAGCCATTTGTTACGGCCAGCCAGGAGTATACTGCCCGGCCATCACTCTCGCACGACATCTTTTATAGCCTGTCCCCGTGCGTGTGTGTGTGTGTGTGTGTGTGAGAGCGTCTGCATGTTTAAAGGAAGCGAACGTCTGGCCCACATTCCTCCGTCAGCCCGTAATGGCTCCAGCTGAGGTGACAGCAGGTGGATCTCCAGCGTCTGCTCTGGTTTCTTGCCGTCGTACTGTTCCTGCCACCCAGGGGGCAGTAGAGACGAGGAGAACATCCTTCAAAAGCCCAACAGAAGTAGGACTGCGTTCCGTCGAACGAACGCACTGATTCCGGTGCACAAAGATGCCTGTAACACTGCGGGATCAGTGGTGATGTTCTCCAATCTCCAGTCTTTAACAGCAGAGGAAGAACAAGCCGGGGTTCTTGTGTGTTCTCCTGACCGTACGTTGCCATGTTCAAGGACGACAAATGCAAATGTCCCCAGACGTTCTTGTTCATGCACAGATGTCAAAGGAGGCGTTGAGCGCCAGTGAGAACAAGTCCCACGATTCATTGTGAGGGTGGAGGAGGTGAGCGAGACCCTGACCTGCCTTTTCATTTAACCCCGCCTTCATGCAGGCTCCTTCCTGTAAGGCAATTTAGCAACAACTGACCACATTATCAAGGGCGTGGAACTGACTCTTCCTTCACAGACCCACCTGATGTTCTCCACACTATAATGACTGTGTGTGTGTGTGTGTGTGTGTGTGTGTGTGTGTGTGTGTGTGTGTGTGGTATTAAATCAGTGCTCAGGAAGAGGAAGCCCGTCTCTGTTGCCTGGCTTGACGTTTCATTTGAATCTCATCAGAAAGTCTCAATTAGGACCTGAATCGTGTCAGTAAACAAATGAGGACAAATGAGTGTAAATAAGCTAAAACGACGTTCTTAAGAGGCAATTAACAGGACAGATTGCTTATGATATTATCGCTTATGTAGATTGAGTGCCAGAAGAATGGATTGGCTCATAAAAAACGGCATTTGTGGCGAGTTCACTAAGAGTACACCGTGACATTGTGTTCAGAAGGACAGGCAATCAATCTGCGTGTGTGTGTGTGTGTGTGTGTGTGTGAGTGAGACGGGAGGCGGATCTTTTGCTGACAGACCAGTCAGGGCTGTAATCAGTTTATACATGTGGGCTCACAAGTTCAATAAATGAGGATCTCTGGGAAAAGGTCGCTTGCTTTTGTAATTTAATCAAAAAAAGGTGCAGCTGGAGTCCTTCGGTCCCCAGAAGGCGCCGACTGTATAAACGAAGATACTTTTCACCAGATCCTGTTTTATGATTGACGATTACAAGAACCTATGAACCTATATGAAGGCTTGCATTGTTGCATGGAATTGCAATTATTCTCGTTCCTGATGTGGGGCTCGGATGTGGATCCACTGCATGGGATTATCCGGCCCGTTTCTCCGGGAGATTTGAACAGGAACCATGTGCTCTATCAGCAGGTGACTTCTGGAATCTGCTGCAGGGACCACTGGAAGTTCTGGACAAGTATGGATGCATTATAACATGCATTATATACAGGAAATTCCTGGCTGGAAGGAAGGCTGTGTGCAGTGGAGAACTGTGTTAAATTTAAGATGGTTCTACCGGTCCCGGTGCATCTGTCACACGGTCCCCCAGAGGGCCACCATGACGGCATCATCAGGATGTCGTGTCTTTCTGGAGAAGAATCCGTTCCGCCCGTAGAAATCCACATGGGTACCAGCGGAGGGCGGTCGTTTCTCGGGGGACTACCTGGACGTGCGTCGGAGCCGCTGCCGTCCACTCAGCCGTCAGCGTCCCGCGTCCCACTCCGACCGGCTGAAGGCGGAATCAGCCTCCGTATCACTCCGCCGCCGCTGGGACTCTCCGACATGAAAGCTGTAGGGTTTTTTTCCCCCCCCGCGGGGCAGATCCGCGCCCCTCTTCTACAGTCACGCCTGCTTTACTGTATCTACAGTAATTATTGACGTGTGTTATCGAGGCCACATGACTACAGCGCTGCCTGTCATCAAATCAAAATGTGGTTCCATTTAATTTCACAGCCGGACAAAGAAAGGCATTATGGTCCCTTATTAGGACCACGACCAGATCACGACCAGGTTGACGGAAAATGTTCCATCTTTATAAAAAACACGTACATTACTAACATTTAGTCTGAAACAAATTAGTCTGTTATGGACGTCAGTAATGTCCCAGTAATGTCCCAGTATTGTCCGACGTCATTAACCAAATGCTCATGGGACATAAATGGGCTGATGTTTCCCATTCTGTGTGTAGATGGTGTAAAAAGTACCGATCGCCGCTGCTGCACAATAAAACGGCTCACTAATAACAATAATAATAATAACAATAATGACATCTTACTGAAACACATTCACAGTGTCCCTGGCGTTTTTGCCCATAAAGTGTAAACGACTCTGTGTCTGTAATGAATAATCAGTTTGTGTGTTGAGTCTGTAGCCATAATGCACGTCTGTAATGCAGGTTTTGCGCCCTCGTGCCACCAGGCGCTGTCACCAGACACTTTCTCCTTTTTTCCCAACGGTTACTGTTGTACCCCAGAACCTCGTCTGGTCACCTGCTAACGGCGCTTTATAATGAGCAGGAGTCTGATGTAGTCACACGAACATGATGCTGTGTCTCCTCCCTCCGTCCCTCTAGTGGATGGGGGAGATGGTGTGGGGATGGAGAACATGGAGGCCGTTTTTGGGACTACACTGTGCTACACTGGTTGATGGAGAAGTTTTGGGTTTAGTTCGGGTGATGTAGGTGTAGGTGTGGGCTTTGTTTGGTGGAGGAGGGAGTGGTAGATAGCTGCGCCGGTTGGTGGAGAGTGGGCCGGCGTGGGCTGGAAGGCTTCTCAGGTGGATGCTGGAGTGTGTGGAGGGGTCTTGAGACGTGTCGGAGTGGCTTTGTGAAGATCGTGTGATGGACTGAAGTGCTGATTAACATGTTGTGTGTTCACCGCTCTGGGATGAACCTCCTGCAGATGGAGGACGTGCCTACTGAACCTTCATACTTACCCATGAGCAGCAGGAATGCTAAACAATCTGGTCTGATGTTCAGTCGCGAAGGCTGCAGGTAACATCCCACCCATGCAGATGTACTAATTAGCATTTCTATTTCATGTTGACTGTAGATTCTCCGTAATTACAGATGCAGCACGCAGTAATAACGCGTCTAGAGAGTAATTACTTCACGTAAGACGCAGACCGGGAGTCCGATGCATTCATTTCTCTTAATGGAGCCGGAATAACCGCTCGTTATTTTGAGGCCCGAGTGGACGCGCCGTCACAACTTCTTTAACTTTTAAAAATTAAAAAATTCGTTTATTTTCGTCTCCACGGCGGCTAATAAGGACGAGCGTGGCTCTGCACCGCGGCCTTCGTTTTCTGCTCCGGGCCGACAGCGGAATCTCTCATATCCTTCACGTTAGTTGATTCCCAGCGTCCGCGGTAAAGCGGGTCTGCGGGTTCGGCGTCTTCATGTCTGGATTACGATGCCGGTGCCGTCAATGTTCCTCAAGTCCAACAGCTGCACTGGAGCCTTCCTGGCGAATCCGAGCTCGGCAGCGATGAGCGGCTGTAATTCCTCCCAACACGCAAAGCTCCTCCGCTGATGGAATAATTAACACACGACGGAAACAAAGTGCTTCATGCGTCTTAAACGGATCGGGCTGAAGAACTGAGTGGGCGGATACAAGCCGATCCGAGTGTTTATACACGAAGTACATTTTTAATGGAATGCTGCTCACGTCCTGGACTTTCCTGACGCTGAAAATTTTTTCCACAGCAACTTACAGTCATAGGTTACAGGGACAGTCCCCCCCTGGAGACACTCGGGGTTAAGAGTCCTGCTCAGGGACACGATGGTAGTAAGTGTGATTTGAACCTGGGTCTTCTGGTTCACAGGCGAGTGTGTTACCCGCTAGGCTACTACCACCCAGTAGTTACAGGGACAGTCCCCCCCTGGAGACACTCAGGGATAAGAGTCCTGCTCAGGGACACAATGGTAGTAAGTGGGGTTTGAACCTGGGTCTTCTGGTTCACAGGCGAGTGTGTTACCCGCTAGGCTAGTGGTAGATGATGTCCAGAATGATGATGTCCAGACTGTTCAGCATGGAAAGGTTCTGAGATACAGAACATTAAAAACACGTAACATTGATTAACCAGGTCTGGCGGCTTGCTGGGTGTCGTCTGGGCAGTAATATGGGTGGTAGTAGCCTAGTGGGTAACACACTCGCCTATCAACCAGAAGACCCAGGTTCAAACCCCACTTACTACCATCGTGTCCCCGAGCAGGACGCTTAACCCTGGGTGTCTCCAGGGGGGGACTGTCCCTGTAACTACTGGGTGGTAGTAGCCTAGTGGGTAACACACTCGCCTGTGAACCAGAAGACCCAGGTTCAAACCCCACTTACTACCATCGTGTCCCCGAGCAGGACGCTTAACCCTGAGTGTCTCCAGGGGGGACTGTCCCTGTAACTACTGATTGTAAGGCGCTCTGGATAAGGGCGTCTGGTAAATGCTGTAAATGTAAATGTAATGTCTTCTTCCATGTCACCATTGCCGCCAGTCTGGGAATTGTGGGAGGGAGGCGCGGCCTGCGAATTAACATATCAAAGCAGCCACTGCGTCTCGCTGTCCTTCGTAGCCGAGAGTGAATAAAAACCGGCCGCTTTTACAGTCCGGTGTCCAGACATCGTGTCACATTTATTTTTCATGCAACATTATGACCGCGGTGAAATGCATCTTTAGAGCACAGCGGGTGTAACCGTGGTTCGTGGCGAGGCAGCGCTGTCCGCATCAATTTCTCACTTTCCACCTGCTGCGTGTGTTTCAGATACATACACACACACACACACACACACACACACACTCGACATCAAATCACAGATGTGCATCGCTGTATCGCTTTACTCTGATTTAAATGATTGAGGAGACAGATGCTTTCGGGCAAGCGCGTCATTTCTTGCTTTCAGGTTTTATTCTTTTCTGGTTTTGCTAAACCAGAGTTGTGCGACCGTCGGGTGACCAGTTGAGCAGGGGTGAAGATGTTGAGATGTTCCATCAGGTCTTCCAGACCAGACTTAGGGGTGCACACATGACCCCAATTTTCATCTGTGTGTCAACAAGGCACCACGAAACACACATCTGGTCTTTGCCGATGGTCACCACGTTGCTTTCATGGCCCAAGAGAAGTTGGCACAGACGCCAAGGTGAAATCCAGATCAGTCGATTAGTGGCTCGTTTGTCCGACGGGCGCTGTGCAGCGTGTGAATGGCCGCCGCCGCTCCTCCTATTATCCTCCTTTGTCCAGATTCCCATTAAAACATCCAGAAGGGCTGATTTGCATGCAGAAGAGGAGGAACGTCTGGAGGAGGGCCGCGGCCATTTGAAATCATTTGTCTTATCTTCTGCGAATCGTCTTGAGCCTGACTGGAATGGAAATGGCGGCGCGCCCCCGCGGTGCCGGAGCGCTCTGAGTGCCGCTCGGCCATCAGTGTTTGCCGGCCTCTTCACGGCGCATGCGCGGAATTCGTTGATTCGGCGAGGCGGGCGGCGAATAGTCTTCAGGGCCGAGATAAAGCTGCCGGATCCGTCCACCAGGAGGACGAAATGTCACCCGCTTGCGAAATGAGTAGCGAAGGGCCGTAATTTACACGCAAATTGACTCCGGTTGCCCCGGCACAAGGACATAATTTGTCCCATTAAGAGTCTCATCTTGACCACCCCGTGGCCGACCTGTCCCCCCCCCAGCTGGAGAGCTGAAGCAGGGTGACCTTTACCCAGCCAACGTCCCCTCAGCGGGGGCTGGAAATGGACGAGGGCGCCGTATTCCCCACCAGAATACGTCATTATTAGTCCCGCTGCATGTTACTGCTTCGTGTTCTTTTGGTGAAGGTGAGGCAAACGCCAGGTGTGTGTGTGTGTGTGTGTGTGTGTGAGAGAGAGATAATAATGTCTGACTGGCCTTGGGTTGTTTTTTTTTATTTAACAATGAAAGCACATTTAAACTCTGCCTGGTTGAATGTTAATCTGTTTTCCAGTTTGATTCCTGTCTGGCGCCCAGATCTACAAAAAGGGGAACAGTAAGCTGATTTCTGCCGTCCTGAGACCCCTAATACAGACCTCGTCGGCCCCTCCCCAAACGTGGGTGTGGCATTGGCGCGTGGGGAGATTTCATTTCCTGTTTGCAGATCTTCCCATTAAAACGTACATTTATGATAATATTCATGCACACATGCAGCGTCGCTCTCTGATCCAGTAAATACCCCATTTCATCATGAATGTTTACATTTATATTTACTGCATTTACCAGACGCCCTTATCCAGAGCGACTTACAGTCAGTAGTTACAGGGACAGTCCCCCCTGGAGACACTCAGTGTTTAGTGTCCTGCTCAGGGACACGATGGTAGTAAGTGGGATTTGAACCTGGGTCTTCTGGTTCCGGTGTGGGATGGGATCTAGGCTAGGCTACTACCACCCTACTACTACCACGCTGAATAACGTAGTAAATGGAGCTTTCCTGGTTCCGGTGTGGGATGGGATCCTCTCTGAAGGGACGGCTGCGGGGGTCTTTTTTGGAGAAGTCCTGTCATTAGTATTCCACCAGGTCCGGCGCTGCAGGTGTTCTGAGTGCGTGGCGCTGATTAGGGACACTTACGGTCCACTTCCCGCCCCGCCGCCGCCGGACCGCCGCTGTACCAATTTACAGCCCAATTGCTGCCGCGCTGTTCTCAGCGTCGCTGAATAATTGGTGCTTTGTTGGGGCCGTGCGTTGGAGATGGTGGAGCTGATATGGCCATGTTTCCTCCACAACCGTCTTATTGTGTGCTGCTGGTGGGTGGATGGGATGGAGTCGGTGGGAGATGAAGATGTGCGGCATGGTTTAAATGAAACAAACCACAGGAAAGCATCATCACTGAAGCTACTCTTCGTCTCCTTTCACCACATCCATAAATCTTCTCTTAGGCCTCCTCTGCTCCCCTTACTTTGCAGCTCTAGTCTCAGGATCTCTTTGTCTTCCAACCCTCCAACATGAGCTGTCCCTCTAAAGAACCCTCAACATCTGTCAACATCTCCATCACCTCCAGCCCATGTACCATTGTCATGATCCGGACCGGCAGGGGTTACTCCGGATCCGGAGTCCGGACCGGAGTTTCATGTTAGTCTTGTGTAATGTTCCCTGATCGTGTTCATCAATTATATATTTATATAATTGTATAAAACTATCCTGTTCGTGTCTGTTCGCCGTCGGGTCATTGTGCATGTTCATGTTCCCCTGTCTCGTGGATTTTATATTAAACCCCTGTCCTGTGATCGTGCGAATGCGTCCTCCTCCATGTCCAGCCCACCCGTGACAACCATATATACCCTGCAGCTCTGCCTCCATCATAGCTCATCTCCACCTTGCCTGAGAATTTAAACTCCTCCAGCTTCACCAGACCTACATCATGCATCTTCGCCTAGTGGGACCTTCATTCCTCTCCTCTCTGCAGCATATGTCCACCTCTCCGGGGTCTCCTGAACCTTCTCCTTCCCTTACTACAGGTCCCAGTGTCATCTGCAATCATCATGCTAATACAGCTTCCACCTTCCATCACTTCTTGCAGATCTGACCCCTCATGCTCATGCTGAGAAGATGGAAAAATTGAATAAACAAGAACTAAATGGAGCAGTCAGATCATTTCTACTAAAAAGGACATTTCTGTTCTTAATGAGACGCCAGTGTTTAAGACACCGAAGTCTCCATCCGAAAGCTGTCACTGCGATGGACACCTCGTTTCCCGCAGAACCGGGTGACAGTGACGCTCTATTAGTGCAGGAAGAAATGCGAAGTGAGCAGCAGCGTTGATGACGGTGCGTCATTTTCCGCCGACATGGTGGCCCTGTTTGTTCTCCTGCCGGGGCTCCTGATTGATCGCTGCCCTTTCATGCCACAGCTGGTTTGCTGCTTCTGCTGACGTTTGATGTCATTGTTGGGTTTTGTCTGGAACCTGCAGGTTCTGTTAACTGAGCACACTAGAGTCGTATATCGCCCCAAATCACATACAGTACGTCTCAATGGGCCTTGACAGGCCCTACAGTTGACACCCCCCACACTTGACCCTTCTGCACAGAAGAAAAAAGAAAACTAGGAGAGAGAAAGGAAGAAAGGAAGCATTGTGTAGGAGTGATAGAGAGAGAGATGCCATTCCAGGGTAGAGTGAGCCTGCAAGTGGTGTCAGTGCAGATGATTTGTCCAGTCCATGTTTGGAGACAGTGCAGAGTAGGTTTTAGTCCAGTGTCATGGTGTACATTGCATGTGCATTATGGTGCTACTGGTCCATTTGAAGATCCATGAAGCTTTAGTTGTTACGGTGGTGGTGGCTGTCGTCGCTTAAGCGGTTCATTGCCAGGGACCTGGATGGTCTCTGGTGGTCTCTTTATTGGACTCTGGAGGTGGTCTGGGCGCTTGATTTGGTGCTTTGGAGAGAACAAACAGGAGTAGCAGCAGATGGTGGCATTTGGTCAACTGGTACAGAAATATGTGGTTATAGTGGTACATTTGTGTAATAGCGGCCCGGTACCCTAACTAGGACAGTGAATTTAACACTGTCTGAGATTGACTAGGTGACTGTGTAATAAAGCGGACTTAATAATTGACACTGTGTCTAGGACTTTAACAGAAGTGTTTTCAGTTTAGATTTAAACACTGAGACTGAGTCTGAGCCCCGAACACTGACTCTATAGGAGAAGGATCTGCTCCCAGCTGTGACCTTCTATACTTTGGGTACCAGTAGTGACACTCTTCAAATGCAGGGGTCGTGGCAAATTGTAACTAGCTAAAAGGTACTGCTGGGCGAGACCATTAAGAGCTGTATAGTTCAAAAGTAGGATTTTTTTTAGTCAATCCTACGTTTGATGGGTAGCCAGTGCAGTGATTGTAAGATTTTGGGTGATGTGGTCAAATGTTTTCGCTCTAGTTAGAACTCTGGCTGCAGCATTCTGAACTAGCTTGAGTTTACTCATGCACCTACTAGAGCATTCAGACAGTAATGCATTGCAGTAATCTAACCTTGATGTGCTAAAGGCTTGGACCAACATTTCTGTTTTGTGCATTGAGTTTCTTATCTTTGCAATATTTCTAATGCTATCCTAGTGATATTATCTACATGCGAATCGAATGAGAGACCTGCATCAATGATCCTTGACTTCAGTACTTGGTGATATAGAAAGGCTATCCAGAGTTATTATATAGTCAGCCAGTTTATGTCTGGCTGCTTGAGGCCCAAGTACAAGAGCTTCTGTCTGGCTTTAACAGGAGAAAAGTTGGTGAGCATCCACTGTCTAATGTCCTTCAGACAATTCTCTATTCTGTTCAGCTGCTGCCTATCGTCTGGCCTTGCTGATAAATACAACTGTGTGTCGTGGACATAGCAGTAAAAAGGAATACCGTATTTATGAATGACGTGACCTAAAAAATAGTAACGGACCTAAGACGGAACCTTGTGGAACACCAAACCCAACAACATTCTCTAACCTGTCGAGGAGAATAGCGTGATCAAGAGTATCAAACGCTGCACTCAGGTCAAGCAGGACAAGCAGCGAGATGCGTCCCTGATCAGAGGCCAACAGCAGGTCATTAATCACTTTAACCAGCACTGTCTCAGGACTAAGATGAGGTCTAAATCCCAACTGATCTACTTCATGAACGTTGTTCTGTGTAGGTACATGTACAGCTGCTGGCCTACGACCTTTTCTAAAATTTCTGTGTTGGTGGTGATCACGTCTCTCTCGATGTCAACGTTCTAGAGCTTCCGTCACCACGGCAGCTCCAAATAAAACAACAAGCAGAATGTGGCTGCCGTTTGATGGACGTGGACTTGATGAGATGGGCAGCCGCCAGGAGCACCAGGTTCTAAATCAGAACCACGAGTTCTGGCACCACGGTGTGCCATGTTCTAGTGCTGCTGTGAAAATAGAGCATTGTGGACTGTGGACTGTGTAGCTGGGTTTCTCCCCGTCCGTGATGATAAAATGAGTGAGCAGACACACAGCGGGGTGTCCCCAGTCCCCGAGGGCCTGAGTGTCTGGGCGGCCGGTAGGAGCTCATGTAGGAGCGGCTGTGATGTTTATCTAGCGCCGCTCCGCTCTTCCTCCCAGATGAACTGGGCAGGTGAAGGTCTCCTCCTCCAGCGAGCTCAGTAAACACACAGGAGGAAGAGGAGGGGGCGTAATCGCGCTCTTTTACATTTTACAGCCATTCCGCGTTCAATCGATTTTCACCTTCACCTTCCAGTCCAATTCTCCACGAAAGCCGCAGCGTGCAGGTAAATGTTGTCCAGACCTCCGGTCTTCACCAGGAGGTCTCGTCAAATCATGGATTTTGCTGCTAGAGGCAGATGGCAGGAGCGCTGGTGGAGAACATGGACCAGCCACACGTCTCCATAATTACTGCATTCGGAGTGAAGTTTCTGAATCTGAGATGTATTGAATTTTTAATCAAGGAACCTCGAGATCCCGCTCTCCCGGCAGGGAGGCTCGTGAAGCACCGTTCATTTTCTGCGTGGAAATTGCCGGAAGTTGATTTGTCCCCGGAATAGCGAGGAAAAAAAAAAAAGTAAAAAATCTTAAAAGAGCTTTTGTGGTCCCTCGGCGGTTAATATGGATGTTGAACTCGCGCAGAAGCGCCTCTCAGCGCGTCTCCGAGTGCTCCAGCCGGGCCACGCTTCCTGCCTCCTCCAAGGGTCGCCATTAAAGCGCCTCGTACGCTCTCAGCGCGCCAATTAACGGAGTTACGAGTCCGTCACCTCAAGTAAAACGTACCGAGGATAAAGCTGCGCTCCTCCGAGCAATTAACCAAATCAACAGCCAACCAGCAGCGTCGTTCCGTATTGATCTGCACAAAAAAATTACATATATATATATATATATATATACATACATATACACAGAAACATATAAAGTAATTGCACAAAGCTTTTAAAAGTTTCATTTCTCCCTTTAAACCTGCAACCAGGCCGGGTCTCGTTTATCCTGATTAGAACTGATTTCTAATGTAAAGTGCTGAGTTATGATTATTGATCCGTACACCGTTTGATTAAATAATGATGCCGGTCGAATGCCGGCCTGGCGGAGCGGATCGTCTTCATTTAAACATGAGCGCAGATTTCGGCGAAGCCGCTTGGTTTTATGAAACGCACAAAATCCATCATCTCTGCGCGGAAGGTTCGTGCGCCGGGCAGCCGAGGTTCTCGGAGTAAATCCAGATGTTTGTTGTTCTCTGTGTGGAGAGTGGACGGCGTTCCACCGTCCTGCTTTATTTACGCCCCGCGGCTGTTCCTGCCTCGCACTGTCCATTTAGCAGCGCGTCCATTTGTGCAAATGGCTTTAATGAGGCTCCGGCGCTCTTCATAAAGTGGCCAGAATGGATCCGGCGGTGACTGTGTCCCGAATAAAAAAGGAACCGACGTGGAACCCCTGATCTCCGGTTCACGACCCATGCCCTGTTCTGAATATCGAAGCTGCTCGGCGGGTCCTGTTGGGTGGAACGTGTGTGTGTGTGTGTGTGTCGCCGATCGATTGGCAGCTTGTTGTCCCGCATAATTACGGAACGGGGCTAATTTGCCACTATCGGACAGGAACGCGGGCCGAGGCCCCGTAGGGTTCTAGATCTTTTAATGAGCTGAGGCGCGGCGGAAGGTGGCGTTGCGGAAGTGCGAGCCGTTTAGACTTTGATGAAAATTGCTGGTTCTGCGGGCGAGATAGTGGCGGAATGATGAATATTCTTTGCATTGGAAAAAGTCCGACTCGCCTGGATGTTGTTGGCTCTTAAATAGACTTGATAAGGAGGCGGCTTATTTATATGCTAATTTCTTTTTTACGGGAAAGACGTCCCATAATACCTGCTGCACGGTAAAGCGGAAATAAAGGCACAGACTGGTTTTCCGGGGTGGCTCTTCCATGCAGATCGCTGGCCGGTAATGTAACGCTGTGACGGTTCCTGCGTTCTAGTGACAAACGGCCGGAACGTTTCACACTCTTTTCTGTATTTTAGAACCAGAGTAAATAAAGTCGTCGGCACGTAGCGTCACCAGCTGCCACCTGCATCTCCGGGCAAACGTGAAATAATAATCAGCGCCCCGACAGGGCGGTGGAGCATTGGTGGCCTAGCGGTTAAGGAAGCGGCCCTGTAATCAGAAGGTTGCCGGTTCGAATCCCGAGCTGGCAAGGTGCCACTGAGGTGCCACTGAGCAAAGCACCGTCCCCACACACTGCTCCCCGGGTGTCTGTCATGGCCGCCCACTGCTCACTCAGGGTGATGGGTTAAATGCAGAGGACAAATTTCACTGTGTGCACTGTGTGCTGTGCTGCTGTGTATCACATGTGACAATCACTTCACTTACTTAAAAGACTGACATCACCGGATGGCCCTCTGACCTTTGAACTCCTCCCATCTAAACGTGTACAGATTCGCTCCAGCCGATCGGATTCACTCCAGCTGATTCTTTTGCTTATAGCCACTTAGACACACACACACACACACACACACACACACACATCTTTACTCATCCACAGTGAGCCTGGTGTCTGCAGGTTATTAGTCCACAATACCAGTAAAATATGCGCGAGTCGGGCTGTTGGCGCCGTTCTCTCGTTCGCTGGGTTAAACAGGGTAATTTTCCTAATGGAAGTTCCGCGTTTCTCCTGCATTAATGCCGGCCCCACAGAAGAGCTCCAGCGCCCCCCCCGTTCGCCAGTGCGGGCTGGTAATGGTGTCCGTGGGCAGCCGGGTTCGAATCTGACGCGCACAGCAGCGGCTCTGGGTGAGAGTCCACTAATGGTGTATTTTACATACGGTGCTCTGTACGTAAAGGACTTAGTGAGGGTCACTGGGGACTAATGGGATAAAAGGAGTCACTTTATCTTCTGATGGTCATCCTGCCAACCTTCTCCTCTGAACACTATTACAACATCAGTCATTCCATTCAGATTTACCTTTATAATATTATAATCCATATTTATAATACTGATATGATCTGAGGAGAGCCGGAGAACAGAACCGGTGGAACGGGCGTCCCCTTATAAACTGGGAGCTGTTACTAGTCGACTGTTCCGCGCTGCAGATGTTCCGTGTTCCATATGCAAATGTCACTTAAATAACGTGCATATGGGAAAGTGACTCCTCTGCTGTGACCTAAATTACCCTTGAATTGGGTTTTGGCGCGTTTGGCGCAGGCCTCGGCAGATGTGTTGGCACCGACTGCTGGCACCAGGACGCTCTCATCACGGGCAGGGGGTTAGAACCCGGCAGGAACAAGCGGAACCGGTCCGTTAGTCTCGGCCCGCCGCAGCTTTTGCCGATGAATTCGGGGCCCAAATTGAAGTGTGACAGTCGCGTCTCGCCGACGGCGCGTCACTCACCGGCTCTGCGCCGCGTTAAATATTTATAGAAACTGGAAATTGTTCCGTCGTGATTGCAGGCGTTTCGCTTGGACATGAAATGAAACGGATGCCTCTCATTCCCACCTGTGCATCGGCGGTTTCGGAAGCTCCGCCCAGCGACTCGCCGCATTGCCGTCGGCCCGGTGAATGTCAGAGTTGTCAAGGCGAGGCAAATGGGCCGCGTAAATATTTCTCAGCAGAACAGCACGGCATTGTGGGACGGCCATCTTTCCTCATCTTATCTCCCGCTGTCGTCGGGGGTGAAATGAAATGGTCGAAATGGCCGAATTCCTGACTTGCTGGGCGTGGGACGGTTTTCGGCGTTTAGTTATTAAAAAGTGGCCCGCCCCCACGCGCCGGACGGCTGATTGTGATTCGCCGTGGAGGGAAAAGAGGGCAGCCCTTGATAGATGGCGCTTGACTATTGGAGCGGCCCGTGATTTATTAGGCCGTCGGTTTGTTCACTTCCACTCCCGGGGCGCCCGTGCGTTTGTTGGGTTTCACTCCATCCCGAGTTCCAGCAGTAATTAATTACGTGTCTCAGAGACGCCGGCGCGGCGGTGATTAGGCAGCGGCGGCGGCCGAAAGCAGGAGGGGGAGGAGGAGGAGGAGGAGCTTTCATTGTTCCTGCACCACGCAGGAAGTTGGACAGGCTCAGGCCTTCACTACCCGCTTCCTGTAATAATCTCAAAACATCGGCGCAATTATCTCAATTAGTTAAGTGGCAATGTGAATAATGACGGCTAAATTTACCGTGCACTTTACATTAAAGATAATTAGCCGGTGAAAAAGCGGCAGAATGGCGTTCTTCACCCGCCGGGCCATTAGCTGCTCCTCCCGGTGACGACTGGTCCTGCCGCTGCGCGGTCACCTCCTCCGGACCTCGATGGCGCAGCGCCTGGCACACTCGACACAAGCACACTTCCAACCTGGTTCTCAGCCCCGGACTGCGGCCCGGTTTCGCCGGCGCCATGTCCGTTCTAAATGCAAATGGGAACGTGGCCTTGGGGCTCTGAGGAGGAATAAGTGCTTTTCTGCTGAAACCTGGCTTTTCCTGCTGAATGTGGGGTCACAACCTGGCAACGCTGCGCCGGAGTTACATTTACACTCCTGGCAGAGGACGGCTTCAGGTTTTATTCTTTTTATTATTCAGCTCGGGGCAGCCCACAAATTAATTGTTTTTTTTTTATTTGCTCTTCTTAATGCTTTCGATGCTTAATTACAGGGACAGCATGTCGCTTTATAATCATCATATATACGGCGGGGCAGGATCGTGTGGATATTCAGCCATTTAACCTCTGCGGTTAATAGTGGAAAATTGCCATAATTATTATTATTTCCCTTTTCAGCTCCCCGACTGCCTTTAAACCGGATCTGTTCTCATTTCCATCTGCCCTGCAGATCCTGCATGAACATCAAATCTGTTTATTCGTCCCGTTTACTGATCAAGGCTATTTAGCCGATGAATGTTTCAAGAACCAGAAAAGAACAAATCTAAAAACACCTTGCATGTGAATGCTGCTTGTTTCTAAATCATTTTTAATGAGACAAGCTGGAAGACCTGCTGTTTAAAAGCATTGAATATGTATTAAAATGACAGGCATGAGATTAATAAGCGGGTCTGGTGCTCATCTGCAGTGAATGAAGTGGACAGGACAACGTTCTCTTGGAGAAGCTGCTGAAACTCAACCTTCACTAAGATCAAAGCCACATTAAAACTGCAGAAGCGCGATGTGGCCCAGTCATGTTCCTCCAGCAGCCTGCAGCATTCTGTCCACTACCACTGGAGATCAGGGAGCAGGTCTGGTGTGTGGGAGAACGCTCACTAGTTTTATTCAGCAGATCCCTCAGAGATGGAGATTAGACCATGAGCACCTCCAGCAATTCCTAAAGGAGAACCTGGAAACGTCCCACAGTGGCATCCTGAACCTTCTTCAGCAACAGCAGGTCACCTGATTTCTCCGTTCTTGGAGGTTTGGTGTCAGTAGGTGAGGGTCTATTTGCATTTATTTCCACAGTTCCAACGTGCTTCTGATGGAGATGCCGTGATGGAGACACTGCGCTTTATTATAAAGTCATTAGTTCAGGGACATCTAAAATATTTACGGGATAAAGGTCAAAGGTGGAGCACAGTGTTAGGAATCTGGTTCCAGGCCTGTATAACCACGAGATGTGCTCTCCATACGGCGTGCTGGTGACTCGTCTGTGAACAACAATATTTCCATCATGAGCAGAATGTTTCATTATCCACTCGCATGTTCTCCATCTGCTGCGTGTGACGTCAGTAGCAGCAGCAGAAGCCTCCATTAGGATCATCATCATACCAACAAATGTTGCTAACGCTTCAGCTCCAAACTGGTTCCACCAATCAGCACTCAGCTCCTCATACAGCAATCTGAGGTTCTGCTTCAGGTTCCACTATTGATTATTTACTGCATCTAGAGCCTTGTAAGTCCAGGTATCCAGGGCTCCGGTGACAGATGCAGGTTCTGAGGTGGCTGTGGGCTGTTGGGTTGTTCTTTAGCACCTTTAATAATCAGGATTTCATTTTATTTCACCCCCAAGTGTGATTACCAGAAACGTTGAACTGCAGCAAACCCACACACACGTATCCCCGTCTTCATGACCGGCACCGATTGCATCAGGAACGTGAATATTTCATGAATTTATAAAAAGAGTAAAGTTTAAACCGCGCCGACTGGATGCCGAGTTGCAAATTCTGAAGTAATCCCAGCATCCGAGGAGACCAGCCGATCATCTCTGGTTCACTCAGCAGTTCCTTTTCATGCAGACGCGCTGCATTAATCTGTGCTTTGAATTATAATTTGTCGAACAAATGTCAGGAAATGCTCATGACAGTCCCGGTGTTTGTAATTGCTCGTGTTTTTCATATCCAGACAGAAAGGTCATCTCTGCAGTTTATGATGTTTTTTTAATAAAATGCTTATCGAGATGAAACGCTCTGGCTGGGCCACGGGCTCAATTAGTGGTGACAGACTTGTGGAATTATTCACGCTTTGCTAATCCGCATCTTTATTATGTGTGTTTGTGTGTGTTTATCAGGGCTGCTCCCGGATCAGTGCAGGGTTCCGTTGTGGAGAACCCCATGGGCGGCGGTGCATTGTCTTGTTTTGTGTCTTATCCGTTGTGTTGGCCTTGGCTGCGGCGCACACGGTTCCGCCCAGCGCGTCTAATGCAGAACCTTCATCTTCCAGCACAAATTCGGCCAGTTTCCCACCCGCATCGCACCCTGCGAATACGGGTTCCGAGCTGATGGTTCATAAAATGCCTCTTACCAACGAAGGAGAGACGGTTCTTTTTTGGTATGTGGCACAGTTTGGTGCAGAAACATTTCATACAAAATATGTGCATCACAAATGTGTAGAATAAAAAAGGTTCATGGCTATTTGTGAAGTAAACACAACCATACAGTGCCGTTTAGTACATTGTCAGATTTGTGGCTGGACCGCATCAGACATCAGATGGAGATCCGGTTCCTTTGATGCTCAGCCTGTCGTCGTCGGAAAAATGGATTGTGTACACCAGGATCTCGGGGCGAGATTCAGATCAGAGGCAGGCCACCCCTCACATGGAACTAAGACCGGGGGTGGAGAAGGTCTGTGGGTGGCGCTGCAGTGCACTGCTGGTTCCTGACCTGAATCAGACAAATTGAAATATTTGGTGTTGTGTGTGTGTGTGTGTGTGTGTGTGTGTGTGTGTGTGTTTATCCATGCGGTCTTCTCAAGGATAAAGAGATCGGGAATGAAGGGCGACGTCCTGTCTTCTCCTGACTCGCCTCAAATGCGGCAGAACCCTGTTTTTGACCAGATGATATCGCTCACATCTGCTGCTCTCTCATGTCCTGCTTTTCAGATTTTATACCGAATTTATTCAATTCAGCTTGAATTCATTTGCATTTAATGTGGCAGACTGTTAGTGGTGGGCAAGTGTGTGTGTGTGTGTGTGTGTGTGAGAGAGGGAGAATTTATTTTAAACCTTTTTCAGGATTAGTATGCAGGCTTTTAAGTGCAGAAATGGTTTTATTGAATAAGTTGTAAAAGTCATTTTCTCTCTTTCTCAGCAGAGCTCTAAAGCTCTGGTTCAGAATACAGTTCTGTGTGGTTCTGTATGGCTTGGTATAGTTCTAGACATTTCTGTATGGTTCTGTATAGTTTGTGTGGTTTTGCATGGTCATGAGCAGCTCTGTATGGATTTGCGCGATTCTGTATGTTTTAGTGTGGTTTTGGATGGCTCTGTAGGGTTTTGCATGGTTATTTACAGCTCTATGGTTTCACGTGGTTTTGAAGGGTTTAGCTTGGTTTTGTATGGCTCTGTATGGTTTTATGTGTTCTTTGTATGGTTCTATATGGTTTCACGTGGTTCTGAAAGGTTTAGCATGGTTTTGGATGTCTCTGTATGGTTTTACGTGGTTTTTGTATGGCTCTCTATGGTTCTGTTTGGCTCTGTATTGTTTAGCATGGTTTTGTGTGGTTTTGTATTGCTCTGTATGGTTTGGCAGGGTTCTGTATAATTCTGCGGGGTTCTGTACAGTTCTGTATGGTTTTGTATGGCTCTGTATGGTTTTGCATGCTTCTGTATTATTTAGCATGGTTTTGTGTGGTCTTGTATGGCTCTGTAGGATTTTGTGTGGTTCTTTATGGTTCTGTATGGCTCTGGATTGCTGGGAGTGGTTCTGTATGGCTCTGTATGGCTCTGTATGGTTCTGTATGGCCCTGTATGGTTTTGTGGGGTTCTGTACAGCTCTGTATGGTTTTGCGAGGTTCTGTATAGTTTTGCATGGTTCTGTATGGTTCTGTATGGTTTTGCATGGTTCTGTGTGGTGCTTGTTTTTGTATGAAACCACAGCTTCTCTCGTCTGCAGACGTTACGTCGGTTTTGAGGCACGTTCCCTCTGCTTGGACTGTTTCCTGTTGAATCCCATTAGAGGCAGCAGATAATGACTTGGGAACTCATGTGGAACCCCACTTTATGAAACAGTGCAATGTAGCATGATGCAGTCATTACAATGCAATGTGAGGAAAATGAGAAATTATATTCTAATGATCTCTCCCACCTAAAAACAAGACCTCATAACTGCGGCCGTGGAAACTGCGAAGCGTCGTTAAATAATAACTCACCGGTCAAGGTTCTATAGCTGCAGCGGTCGGGTTCTTATTGCCTCTGCCCAGGGTGCAAAATGGATGTGGACGTGGAGGGGAGGGGAGCTCCGGCTGGAGTCCTGGTGGGCCGGGATTCCGCCGTTTCCGACGAGGTTAAGAGCTGCTGGCGGTGGGCCCGTTCCGCCGCCACTGTGTAAAACGGAACCGCCGATGTCTGTTCTGAGAGAAGAGCTCTGCAGGAGACGCCGGGCTGAGAGATCTATCTCAGGAGATAATATCCTCCACAGCTACACGATGGGGGCTTAAGCCCATCTTCTGGCTCAGCGCTACATCCAAAGGCACTCGAGTTAAGAGAACCTCATTAGAATGATCTCTTACAGCTCGTCTCACAGCTTGGTTCTCCATACACCCAGAAACAGGCCAATTCCGAGAGCGGCTGAGATCTGGACTCTACTGACCGGACAAATGATTCCTCCACCCTCCTGGAGTTTAGCAGGGAATTACGTAGATCACGAACACAGAACCTTTTCAATGAATATCTACGTAACGTCTCAGCAGGGTTCTTGTGTGAATAAATATTAGAAGAGTGACTGCTGAAGTTGATGTGTAAATGTTGATTATTGCCTGTTTATGTCCAGTGTCTATCCCATTCATTTCGAGTGGAACCCGACATTTCAGTAATGCAGCTAAAATATTTCCACGTTTATTCCAGCTTGACAAAGTGTGAAACTGTCCACGTAGGAATGGATACGATCCTGCAGGGGACCCACAGTCCCACCCGTCTCTGTCCCTGCTGGGCGATCAGTTCTGGTGACCAACTGGCCATAAAGTAAATGAAGGTTCCGGTCCAGTTGTCCATTTGGTTAATGACGGCGTTCCCGGGTGGAACACATCTCTGCCAGCCCCCGTTTTCCCGGGGAGGTTTTGGGAATTTATCGGCAGACGATCATTCGGAGCCGGTGGCCCAGCGGGCCTTGTTACGGCGGCCAGAGAGCGGCGGCAGCGATCGGCGGCTCCGTGTAAAGACGAGTGTCTTCCTGCCGCCCGCAGCAAAGGCTCAGTGGGGAGAACATTATGAACCGGGGCTCTGAAGAGCATCAGAGGAACTTGGCTCCAGAAACCGTGGTGCAGTCAGGCCCAGAGTTTTGGCCCAAGCGCCGGATAAATTAATGGTTCTTTTTTTTTTGTGGTTATTTTCAGAGAACCAGCTGAAGATGTTTTTCATGAGATGAATTCTGAAATGCTGAACCATAAAAAAACATAAAAAGAACCGGTTCCACATGGCGGTCCCTCCAATAGCAGCAAAGTTCCTCCCCCCTCCGTCGAGAACCTGCCTCGCAGTAAAATGACCGGTCGGTCACGTGGCCAGCAGGGCTGGCTGGGTGTGGCCAGCAGGGCTGGAGCGTAGAGCGATGAATGGACCAATGAGTCTGAGTTGCGGGTCGATCTGTCGATTGCACGTTTTTTTTGGTGGTTTTGTAATTTAACTCGGGATGTCGGTTCTCGAGCGTTCCGGGCCCGGTGAAATGTGCGTTTTCTGGCCCGTTCGAGAGCTCGCGCTGGGATCTATGTTGGAGATGAGTCGATGAAGCTCTTCTGCCCGTCCTTTATGTGCCGAGTACCTTCCGCCATTAAGTTCCGTTTGAAGGACGTACTCAGGAGTGAAAATCCTGCCCTGACCTTGGTTGTTCAGCTGAGTGTCGCGCAGGAACGCGGTCCGGAACACGGCGGCAGCGTTCCACCAGCAGCGCCGGGGCCTGACAAATGAACGATTAACCCCTGGCTCTGTGTACTGTAATTACGGCGAATCTGGGATTCGTTAGACTCCATTTCCAGCCTGACGCGTGGCTGACAGCTAATAAAGTCAAAATGTGCGCCACATCTTGATCGCTTCTGCGAAACGGGAGAAATAATTACAGATTTATTGCATTTCGCCGGATCCGTCAGTTCCTGCTTTTTTATCGTGCTTTTTGCCAAAAGCTAATTTCCAAACAGCGAGCGTTGCTCAGAATTAGGACGGCCTTGTGACAAGGACTTCCCGGTTTAAAATGAAGGTGCCACAGACGCTGGATTTTTCGATCATTCCTCCGGTGATGGGCCTTTATTGTGAGGGCCGGTCAGCGGTCAGTGGCCTAATCTCTGCATTAGTTCGTTTTCGGTATTTTTTAAACTCCCGTCCTTCTGTTTGGCAGGAACATTTAGAACCTCCACCTCCTCCTGCCCGCCCGCCCATCTGCCTCATCTTTAATGAAGACAGTAAACACCGCAGCGCTTTGATCGTGTGGAACAATCGCGGCACTCTTTCGCCGCTCGGCGAGTCGACCAATTAGAGGCCGTCGCTCATCACGTTTTAATGGGATTTAAGACGCTCACTGGGATTGGTGTAAAGAAATAAATAAGTCCGCTCCAATATTCATACGCGAGTAAAAAGGACTAAATATCAGCCTTCGTCCCGCTCATCCTCTCCGTTCAACACGTTCTACCTGATAGGAAATCGGCGTGTTGCACTTTCACTCGCAACAAACTCACAAACTCACTTTGCACAAAATCTCTGCTCTTTTGACTCTGCACAAAATATATATATATATGTACATTGACTTTCACTCATTTGCACACCTTCACCCTACCTGTTGCACATATTTTATGTTAAAGATGTAAAAGTGTATTATTTGGTAATGTATGCAATATTTGCATATTGGTTTTCATTGTGTACTTGCAACATTTGCAATACTGAGGTCTGTACAGTCGATAAAAACATTTCACTGCATATCATACCGTGTACGACTGTGTATGTGACAAATAAAATTATTTAAGTGAGATTCATTTTATTTAGTAGTGTATTTGCATCTTTAATATGAATGTAAGACATCTCCAGCTCTTCTGATGGTGCGGCGATGGTCGGTGGTTTAAACTCTACACTTAAACTCTACATTTTTCTTCTTGTCAGATCTACAAAGACCCGTTTCAAGTTCTGGCAAGTTCCTTAATGCTGATGCATGATTACTGCGGACCGACCTAAACTTTCCAACGCTGGGACCAAAAAGAATTCCCTGCCTTGTTTTCCATCGTGTATAATGTCAGCGTCGTTCCACTTTCTTATTTTTCACTTTCTACCTCCCAAGAATTCATCCATCATTCAGGAGCCTCTAAGTGCCGGAATCGAGGAGGAAGTGGAGGGTGAACACTTGATCTCCTTCTTCTTCCGTGCTTCTAAAGCCTCCGTTATGTGCCGTAACTCTTACCGTATTTTACACCAGCGGTCTCACAGTCGCTAGTCAGGTCGGCGCCGGGATGCGTCAGATGTTCTGCAGGTTCTGCGGATGAAGAGCTGGAGATCGGTTTAAGTCTTTATGTGATGAAATTCCACGGCGTGTTTCTCAGATCAGCCCTAATCCTAACGGACGTGTGAAATGCCACCGTATCCATAAATAAAGCTCCGCGTGCGTGTGTGTGTGTGTGTGTGTGTGTGTGTGTGCGTGTGTCCAGCTGATGCGCTGGAATGTGTCTCCACACGGCTCCTCACCCCCTCCTCAGATCCCTCTTTTCCAGTTCCGTCAGATCTCCACCGTCTTGGTGACAGAGTCCTTCACCTGTCACATCTGCGGCTCCCGATCGGCCGTCTTCCGTCACATGCGGTTCCGATACGGATCTGCGTCAGAACGGCGGGGGTGCGGATTTCCTCAACTCGTCCAGATGCTATCAGGCGCGGCACTCAGCTTCTCACTCCACGCCCATCGATCTCCACGGCCACACTACTTCCTGTCTGCATCCCGTGATTCCGCGCCGAGTCCCGTCGTCAGGAGAACATTGGCATCATTCCGCCGAAATTCATGTTTTATCAGCGGAAGATGAAAATTGTCTGGTTTTATTTGGCTCAGCTGCTGGACGCCCTCAGCCTGTTGGCAGGAAGTGAAAAGTCTGTCGTTATCCAGGTGACGGCCCGCATTGTCACGCAGTCTCGGCCAGCGCTCACATCTCTGGCCGGTTCGCCGCTGTCTGGCTCCAGATCTTCACAGGTGCTCCAGCCCTGGTCCCACCTGCCCAGAACGCCCTGAAGCAACATCGCTTCTAATGCAAGTTCACTGGGGACGGCAAACCACTCAAGAACTTTTCATCTGTGGACCAGATTTCTTCCCTGGAAGCCATGTTTCTGGTGGCACCTCATGTGTTCCTTTGGAATAACGCTGGTGATGGAGAAGTCCAGTGAAGTTCAGATTTGTCGTCCACAGTTTGTGTTCTCCCCGCCGCAGTGTAAATGTTTTATGGAGCTCATGTTTTATAGAGTGACCTCTGACACCAGCAGCTCTCATCTGCTAGATTGGATCCAGGACCTGGGTCAGAACCGGATAATTTGACACGGTGTGTCACTGGAATTTAAACATTTACACACGTTCGGATGGAGAAAGAGGACTTTATTTAACTCCCTCAACGTCTCATATAAACCAGAATAAACCATATCTTCTTATCATAGTAAAATGAAAAATAATTATGACATTTACTGCATGTAGGCGCGGAGTGGACTGTGGAACATGAAGGTTGTGAAGGCCACGTGAGTCATGGATTGTCATGGGTTGTATTAACAAACCGTAGCACAACACCAACAACTGACAACAATTACTAATGAGCTAATGGATATTAGACAATAACTGAATGCTAATGAACGTCATGAATGAATAATGGAATAAACGAATCGGGGCGGTAAAATTGAAATGAAAATGCAGTAAAAGGAAATGAGTAAAATTAATCAGTTAATAAATGCATCCATGCACAAAATGAAAAGATAAGTGAGAGTAAATAAAAGTGCGTCAGGCAGTGGAAGTCGGTATTAACTCCGTCTGCCCTGTCTGCTGCATGTCAATTGTGTCCCCGGCTTACATCACCTTTTCACCCGGGGATGTGATTGGCTGCTGCTCTTGTTCTCTTTTCACGTCCTCCGTTTCCTGACTGTTGCCCAACGTGAACTGCGTTGGAATATCCGGCTCGAACCTGCCCAATCTGGCAACCTCGTCTCTGCCTTGACACATTTCCAATTAATATAATTAACATATAAATACTGACATCGAATCGCCTATACATGCAATAAAATTATTGCATTCGTGATGCTTAACTTGTGGTAGGGGTGGGAATGTGGAAGTGTCTCCGGGGGGGGGGACTGTCCCTGTCACCACTGATTTACATTTACATTTACATTACATTTACAGCATTTATCAGACGCCCTTATCCAGAGCGACTTACAATCAGTATTACAGGGACAGTCCCCCCCTGGAGCAATTTAGGGTTAAGTGTCTTGCTCAGGGACACAATGGTAGTAAGTGGGATTCGAACCCGGGTCTTCTGGTTCATAGGCGAGTGTGTTACCCACTAGGCTACTACCACCCAGTGTCCCTGATTGTAAGGCGCTCTGGATAACGGCGTCTGGTAAATGCTGTAAATGTAAGTGATGTATTTATGGCTTCCTGCCACATGACTGTCTTCTGTTCTACCCTGTTCTATGCGGGGAGGCGGGAGTGGTTCTAAATGTTCCTGGTGCTCTTACCTAATCCATACGCTCCCATTAGAAACGCTCTTATTATACTTTGTTGGCTTCTTGTCTGCATTAGAAGGCGGCGGCTGGATTCTGGCAGGTTTCGGTGACGATCAGAGCGGATGCTTCTCCTGCGTGAGTCTATTTTCAGCCCGTGTGGACGAGATGGATTGTGACACGCTGCGGTGGAGCGGCTGTGAGAGCGGGACCTTCGCTCGCAGGGCGGGCCTATCGTGCGGGGGACGGTCTCTGGCGGTAATTACTCAGGTGGCGGTGGCTCTGCGGCGCGTGCGGCCCTCGCCGAAGGCTGTCCCCGTCCCCGCGAGTCACCGGGGCCCGTTTTACGGGAACGACTCAATGACACGCAGTTGTCACGCGGAGGTGAAAGTCATTTACAGCCGAGTGAGGGATGCCGGTGCCACGCAGGACCCTGGACTGCAGGGTAGCAGTGACACAAGTGGTGACAGTTCCTGTACTGCGGGGACAGATCCACAGAACCTGTACAAAATCATTAAAAAAAAAATAAAACAAAATGATTATTAATCAGACCCAGATTACCCCGTTCCTTCATCATACGTGCTTCTGCAGGGAAGGAGGCAACAAATACTCGTAGTCCATAATGCAGAAGACACAGTCCATAGCAATGAAGTGCTAGCATGGGTGCTAGTAGCCTAGTGGTGACACACTCGCCTATGAACCAGAAGACCCAGGTTCAAATCCCCACTTACTACCACAGTGTCCCTGAGCAAGACACTTAACCCTGAGTGTCTCCAGGCGGGGACTGTCCCTGTAACTACTGATCGTAAGTCGCTCTGGATAAGGGTGTCTGATAAATGCCATAAATGTAAATGTTAGTTCTGAACAGAACATTCTGAATTTGAATGTTCATATCTGTTCAGTTTGTACACATTCGTACAGATGGACGTGTGAGGAGTGCTTGCTCTTCAACGTTCATCCACTAGATGGCCTCAGTGTTCTGTTCTGATGTCCTCTGCCACGCGTCCATAAAACAACGAATGTCTGTCAAGCGTGTGATGCGCAAAACGATTATTAATTCTGGATTTGTTTGCTTTAATTGCATTATTTACAATTCTCCCAGTCGCGACGGGTCCCCATCTGGTCGCCGCATCTGGCCGTTCGCAGGACTAAATCCTCCGTCTGCCATCGCCGGGCAGCAGCCGCCACGCTCTTACGCTCCTTTCCTGCCAATTAGTGTCCCTCAACGACGGGGCCCTAAAATGGGCCAAGGGTTCTTAACACCAAGCTCCGCCCCCGCTTCCAAAGGCCCGACCACGTAAAAGCAGGCCCTCGTGCATCCACGTTCTGCTTGTTAATGATTCATGGCGGCCGGGTTCTCCATGGTGCTGCGTGTATTTTCTCTCCTTATTTATTTACGCTGCTGCTTTTGGTCTCGTCCGCTTCTCTGTAAATGTTTTCACCGTTCCGAGCGTCCTACCTCACAGCCCTTATTACACCTCGCACTGCACCTCGTATACTCCAGTACTGCTCGCCTGGTCCCTCCATCTCTGAAGGTAAAAGGAAGACGCTCATCTAGACTCTTCTCTGTCTTGGCCCCTCGGTGGTGGAATGAACTTCCAGCTCAGTCACTGAGCACCTTCACACGGCAGCTCAAGACCTTCCTCTTTAGAGAATATTTAGATGAACTTGTGACCTTCTTCTTGTCTGACTTCTGTATAGAAACTAGAACAGAGTGAATAAAAAGATTGTATTCATAGTTGGGGGTCCTAGTGAAGCAGAACTGATCACTTCATCCATGGTGACATGGAAGCACGTTGTAAAGTCGCTCTGGATCCCGATCCGCCAAGGTGCCACTGAGGTGCCACTGAGCAAAGCACCGTCCCCACACACTGCTCCCCGGGCGCCGGTCATGGCTGCCCACTGCTCACTCAGGGTGATGGTTAAGTGCAGAGGACACATTTCACTGTGTGCACCGTGTGCTGTGCTGCTGTGTATCACATGTGACAATCACTTCACTTTAAACTTTAACTGTAAATGTTGATCAGCTGTACGCTGCGCTCCTGCTCCGGTAGCCGTGGTTCCGTCGACGTTCCGCTTGCGGACACGGCGCTGCTGGTCACCAATGGCGGGTACGCTGTCGTTATTAATACTGTCACCTCTTCCATGACAACGGCGCGGAGGTGGCGGGCTTCCATCGGCAGCCACGTGGGGAATTTTCGAAGGTGCGGAACATGTGGCGTGACACTCCGGGCCTCGGAATGGCAATTAAGTAGCTTTTCTTCCATGGCGCCGTGAAAAATGACGGCAATTACGAAGCGATCCGCGTCCCCCTTTAATAGAAAAGGCACAAAAAAAGTGAGTGATTAGACACGAGGGCGTAATGGGAGATCCTCCCGTGAACAGGAAGAAGTCTCTCGCTTCAGCTGAGGGGTAAAAATCCCTGGAACAGGAAGTGACAAACAAACCGGGGACTTGTGGGCACGTCGCGCAGCAGCGATGATAATTAATGAAAAGCACGTCACGCGTTTAACTTCATACGAGTTCGACTAATCGTGTTTCCTTCCCCACACACACACACACACACACACTCACACACACACACTCATACACGTAGACTCACACACACACACACACACTCATACACGTAGACTCACACACACTCAAACACACACACACACTCTCTCTCACACACACATACACACACACACACACACTCTCACACACTCATACACGCAGACTCACACACACACACACTCAAACACACACACTTAAACACACACACTCACACACACTCATACACGCAACTCACACACACACACTTAAACACACACAGACACACACGCACACTCAAACACTCACATACACACACTCAAACACACATACTCACACTCTCACACATCACCTCTTCCTGGATGGGCCTGATGGATTGAAAATTGGTCTCTACTGCCACCCAGTGGTGTCTTGGTTGAACTACGTGTCAGGTGACACTTTTTTCCCTTCGTGTTTGACTCATTACTGTGTGTGTTTAAAGAGCGGAGTAAAGCGCTGCGCCGTTAGAAGAAAGTCCGTGATGGTTTTATACGAAGGAATCTTTGGAAATTTACATCATTTTAAATGCACGTGGCTAGGTTTAGTGAAGTGATTGTCACTTGTGATACACAGCAGCGCAGCACACGGTGCACACAGTGAAATGTGTCCTCTGCATTTAACCCATCACCCGGAGTGAGCAGTGGGCAGCCATGACAGGCGCCCGGGGAGCAGTGTGTGGGGACGGCGCTTTGCTCGGTGGCACCTCAGTGGCACCTTGGCGGATCGGGATTCGAACCAGATGGTTCCATCTCCCATTAACGATGCTGGAGAGGAACGTGTGGGAGGAAGATAGAGCAGGAATACATTTTACAGCATGCTCTGTGTTCTGGAGGTCCACAGATCCACAGCCCTCCCTGCAGAGCTTCCTTCGTGGAAGGCTGTAGTTCCCCGGTCTGCCCCTGGTTCAGGACATGAGGAGACATGAATACATCAGCATGAGTTGTAGATTGTATGGGGTGTAACGATCTTATTTTACCAAGTCAGCTGATTATAATTACTTTTAATTCCAGTAAATTCGGTGATGAAATGTCGTCAACAGCGCCCTCTAGTGACATCAACACACACACACACACACACACACACACACACACACACACGAGCCCTGGTGTCTGGTTACAGATGAATCTGCAGATCACGTGGTGACGGTAACATGTAACAGGTTTTGTGTTAATTAAATGTCACATGACCACTGAAGAGAAGCGGCCAAGCTGTCGGCTCTGAGAAGACAGAAGTCCCCACGGAGCCACATACTCCTGCCGCCTCTGAGTGGAGATGAGGAGTGTGTGTGTGTGTGTGTGTGTGTGTGTGTGTGAGCATACCTCTTCCTCATTAGGACCCCCATCCCGCTGCAGCACCAGCAGCTTTGTGTTCCTTTGTTGTCATGGCAACTGGACCCACATCACCAGGGCAGGAATGAGAAGAGGGTGACGCCTTCATAAATAAAGATAAATCCAGTCATTTGATCAGAAATCTGTCTAATTATTAGGCTGCATTTGGTAATGAGGGGAGTTTATTCAGCCAGTTTACACTGATGGCCCAAGCCAGCTCCACCCACACCAGCTCCACCATCTCCAGCCCCACCCACACCAGCTTCGACCTTGCCAGCTCCAACCTCACCAGCCCATCTCCAGCTCCACCCATACCAGCTTCACCCACGGCAGCTCCACCCACACCAGATTCACCCTCACTAACTCCACCCACACCAGCTTCACCCTCGCCAGCTCCACCCACACCAGATTCACCCACACCAGCTTCACCCACGCCAGCTCCACCCACACCAGATTCACCCTCGCCAGCTCCACCCACACCAGATTCACCCACACCAGCTCCACCCACACCAGATTCACCCTCGCCAGCCCCACCCACACCAGCTTCACCCTCGCCAGCTCCACCCACACCAGCTTCACCCTCGCCAGCTCCACCCACACCAGATTCACCCACGCCAGCTCCACCCACACCAGCTCCACCATCTCCAGCCCCACCCACACCAGCTTCGACCTTGCCAGCTCCAACCTCACCAGCCCATCTCCAGCTCCACCCATACCAGCTCCTCTTTTGCCAGCTCCAACCACACCAGTTCTGCCCACACCAGCTCTGCCCTCGCCTTCTCCACCCACACTAGCTCCGCCCTCGCCTTCTCCACCCACACCAGCTCCACCTTCGCCAGCTCCACCCATACCAGCTTCAACCTTACCAGTTCCATCTACACCAGCTGCGCCCTCGTAAACCCATCCTTGCCAGCTCCGCCCACACTAGCACTGTCCACAACAGCTCCAACTTGCCAGCTCCGGCCAACAAGGTCCCCAAGGGTGGACCCCGTGTTGGACCCGAGGTCCAATACTTGTCACATATCACATATATCTGTCATCACCATCTGTCACCTGTCATGCAAAGATGGTATTGAAGTGGATAGATTGGGGCAGCGGTGGTTTAGCGGTTAAGGAAGCGACCCTGAAATCAGAAGGTTGCCAGTTCGAATCCCGATCCGCCAAGGTGCCACTGAGGTCCCACTGAGCAAAGCACCGTCCCCACACACTGCTCCTCGGGCGCCTGTCCTGGTGCCCACTGCTCACTCAGGTTGATGGTTAAATACAGAGGACACATTTCACCGTGTCACCGTGTGTCGTGCTGCTGTGTATTACAATGACAATCACTTTTTTTTTAGATAACATGTGACTGAAATGTGATTTAAATGTTCATAATTGTGATGCACCAAACATCACATGCTAATGCAGCAGTTAGCAGTGCATGACTAGCCTCAGTTGGGGCAGTGGTGGCGTAGCGGGTAAGGAAGTAGACCCCTTGATCAAGGTACCGTCCCCACATACTGTTCCCCAGGTGCCTGTCATGGCTGCACAGAGGCAGAGGACACATTTCATTAAATCCCCATGTGAACGAATTCCCATCTTCAGAACAGTTCCTTTAAAAAGCAGCACATGAACGAGGTTTGGTTATGATGAAGAACATGTCTGAAAATGAAAGATGAGAACGGCTGCTGACAGCTTCTCGGCCACTAGGTGGCCCCGTTTAATTAGGAAAGCAGACAGCTCTGAGCCATTAATGGGAACCCGGCTCCGCTCGTCATGTTGTATTTTAATAAGCTGGTTCTGTGGCCTGCTTGAGAGGTTCTCGTCTCAGAACACGAACGAAGCGAGGAGAACTGGATTAGGCGGGTCGGCCGGATCAGATGATAGTGTTGAAACGACCTGGCAATCACACGGATGAGCAGCTCAACACAGCAGCAGGAGGAGAGATGAATGGCTTCCTCCTCCTCCTCCTCCTCCTCCTCCTGCACGTTCTCCGCGCTGCTGAACTCCAGCCTCTTCTCTTCCTCACTCCTCCACTTTTTTACACCCGCCGCTGCGTGGCGATATTTTAAACGATTTCTTTTGTACTTTACAATAATTGCTATGTGTCTAAATCTCCATCTGAAGCACTTCCTGTATTTCATGTTTACTGTTGTACATCCATAATATTCGTCTTGATAATAATATTTATCTATTAGGTATTTATTATAATTAAAGTGCATAGTTCACCGTGATGAAATATTATCATCCGTGTCAGTTCTGGTGTTTTAATTAGACATTTCTGGGCATTTCCGCTCCATAACCATAACCAGTTATGGTTTATTAGTTAGATTGTGTCTGCTGTTCATAACTGTAATTTAATGCTCTGATGAAGTGCCTGGCAGGAACGCCCAGCACGTGTCCTTCATGCGGATCTGGACTGGGTGCTCGGACGCAGAGTCTCGGGGACCGGGACCATGTTGCACCGGTGGCAGCGGTGGAATCAAGATAAATGGATCCTCTTCAACTTGGATAACAAAACAAATATGAGCACCGAGTGTCCGCTTTTATTTTAGAGGCTGCGAACGTTTCAATTACAGAGCCGCCGAGATTGATTTTCATCCCCATCTGCCCCGCCCGCCTCCCTCCGTCAGCACTCAGCTCGGCTGTGAGGTGAAACATCTGTTTGTTCCATGAAACGTCCGTGTGATTTCATTTGTTAAATCATCTACCTGCATTATCGTTTTTTTATGAAAGCTGACGATGGTGCGGATCCGAGAACGTTGTAAGATGATGCCGATGATGAAGCAGGTCGGTTCTGAATGTACGTCTGCAGGAGTTATAAGGACCACGCCTCCCTCCCCGTCCTCGTATTGCACCTCTGGACTGACCTGCTCCTGTTGATGTAGACTTGAACTTTCCCTTACATGACAAGTCATTTATTATTTGGATTTACTTGCACCGCCGCCGTCTGCTGGCCGCAGCAGCCTCGGCACGCAAAAATGAAAAAGTAATGGAATCTGTGGACGGGGGACGGGGGACGGGGGGGGTGACAGCTCCGGCTTTCTTATCCTGCGGGAAAAGCTGGTGTCCTTAAGAATGAGACATCCAGTCGCGGCGCCTTCGGCCCGCAGCGGGTACCACCGACACCACGAATATGAAACATCGTCACTCCTTAGTCCTGACGTCCATTTATTGTTCTTCGTTGACTCACTTTTACTTCTTCACATCTATTTAAAGAAGTTGAGTCCAAACTTCAGCTGCTATCGGCATCTTTTTAGACGTGAAAGATCAGCGTCTCAATGACAATCACGTATTAATAATCTGATCTGTGATTAATAATCGGATCTGATTATCAACAAATTTCGGCTGTTTTCACAGCACAGCACACAGTGACACGGTGAAATGTGTCCTCTGTATTTAACTATCACCCTTAGTGAGCAGTGGAGCAGTGTGTGGGGCACCTTGGCAACCTTCTGATTACGGGGCCACTTCCTTAACCGCTAGGCCACCACGTGGGAAAGGCATGAATCCCAATGTAACGCAGGAGAACCTCCAGGTAATGTACAGCGTTGCCATCGGTCCATTACAGCAAACCTCTGTAAAATCGCACTGACTTCATTCGTTCCCAGAGTGGGTTCTATTTATGTGGCTGTTGATCTCTTCTCGCGCTGTTTGTGCTTCTGATTGTTAGCCTGGGTGCAGTTATAGCTAAAATGGCCCAACAATGATTCCCACAGATTCTGGGCGCTGGCACTTTTTATTGATTTGTTCTGAAGTGGTTGGAACATGTCATCCTTCTCCTGTCACACCCGGCTTTTATAATAACCCGCTGAAGGTGAACTGGGTCAATCCTGAATATTTCACACATCCAGAAAACATGGTGTGCCCATTTTCAGGTGGCCACACATGTCTTCAGAAATTTTATGAAGTTTAACGGGGGGAGGGGCCTGTAGGCATGATTGACAGCTCTCACACACCCTACTTCCTCACTCTAGGATTTGAACCCCCCTCATGGCAACACGTCACGTGCCAAGTGTAGTGCAGCATCCATTGTTCAGCATCCACTCTGCCCGTCCTTTTGCAGTCGGGGCCAGTGGACGAGCTGCAGGTTCTTCAGGGACGATGTGTTCCATACGCACATGATTGATGTGGGGGGTTTATGGTCACATCATTTCATCCTTTATCCAGCAGTAGATCCTGCTTCGGCTCCGGTGTCTCAGCTCCAGGAGTGCCAGCGCTCCGATTTCTGACTGTGTCTGGCCAAACCAACGTGTCGATGTTCACCGCACTCATGAAAACGTTTCCTCTCGGCCAGTCTTCCCGATTAATCTGGATTAACGTGGCTGTGGGTGAACGCGTTCATGGTGCCTGGCGCTTTGTTCCGTGAGAGGGAGACAGAGGCCTGGGTCAACAGTGCGGAATGGATGGGATTTGTAAAACACCCTTCAACAATGTCACAGCAAGGAGCACAATCCTGTTTAAGGCACATAATTCCTACTCCATGGGCGTCCTTGTCACACTGAGCAGTGCTGATGAGAAACGCTCACAATGGATTTGAAAAACGCCGGTGACGTTTTTCAATGAAGTGGAGATGGAAACAGGACGTAAGCGCTGAGGAAGATGATGAGTTCAGGGTTAAACATGATGTGGTGACCTGCGCCATGGAAGGTCAATGAAATCCTGCAACAAGGGAATGTCAAGTGTGCGGGTAAAAACTACCAATTCAAACATAGGAGACGGTAATAACAACCAAGATACAATATAATAAGCATAGCATTCTGCATGTAGAGTTGGTGACACCTCTTTAGAGTTCTGTGAGGTTGTTTGACTCCAGGCATGACTGCAGGGTTGTTGGTTTGACTCCTTTGTTTAGTAGGATGGTTTGGAGGGTGGAGCAGTGAATGGTTTGACTGCAGGGCTGTTTGTTTGACTCCTTTGTTTAGTAGGATGGTTTGGAGGGTGGAGCAGTGAATGGTGTGACTGCAGGGCTGTTGGTTTGACTCCTTTGTTTAGTAGGATGGTTTGGAGGGTGGAGCAGTTAATGGTGTGACTGCAGGGCTGTTGGTTTGACTCCTTTGTTTAGTAGGATGGTTTGGAGGGTGGAGCAGTAAATGGTGTGACTGCAGGGCTGTTGGTTTGACTCCTTTGGTAAGTAGGATGGTTTGGAGGGTGGAGCAGAGAATGGTGTGACTGCAGGGCTGTTGGTTTGACTCCTTTGCTAAATAGGATGGTTTGGAGGGTGGAGCATTGAATGGTGTGACTGCAGGGCTGTTGGTTTGACTCCTTTGGTAAGTAGGATGGTTTGGAGGGTGGAGCAGTGAATGGGTTGACTGCAGGGTTGTTGGATTGACTCCTCTGGTCAGTGGGACGGTTTGGAGGGTGGAGCACTGAATGGGTTGACTGCTGGGTTGTTGGTTTGACTCCTCTGGTCAGTTTGATGGTTTGTAGGGTGGAGCACTGAATGGGTTGACTGCAGGGTTGTTGGTTTGACTCCTCTGGTCAGTATGATGGTTTGAAGGGTGGAGCACTGAATGGGTTGACTGCAGGGTTGTTGGTTTGACTCCTCTGGTCAGTATGATGGTTTTGAGGGTGGAGCAGTGAATGGTGTGACTGCCGGGCTGTTGGTTTGACTCCTTTGCTAACTAGGATGGTTTGGAGGGTGGAGCAGTGAATGGTGTGACTGCAGGGCTGTTGGTTTGACTCCTTTGTTTAGTAGGATGGTTTGGAGGGTGGAGCAGTAAATGGTGTGACTGCAGGGCTGTTGGTTTGACTCCTTTGTTTAGTAGGATGGTTTGGAGGGTGGAGCAGTAAATGGTGTGACTGCAGGGCTGTTGGATTGACTCCTTTGGTAAGTAGGATGGTTTGGAGGGTGGAGCAGTGAATGGGTTGACTGCAGGGTTGTTGATTTGACTCCTCTGGTCAGTTTGATGGTTTGTAGGGTGGAGCAGTGAATGGGTTGACTGCAGGGTTGTTGGTTTGACTCCTCTGGTCAGTATGATGGTTTGTAGGTTGGAGCAGTGAATGGTGTGACTGCAGGGTTGTTGGTTTGACTCCTCTGGTCAGTAGGATGGTCTGGAGGTTGGAGGTCGGGGCAGAAAGTGGTGTGACTGCAGGGTGACTGCAGGGTTGTTGATTTAACTTCTCTGGTCAGTTTGATGGTTTGTAGGGTGGAGCAGTGAATGGGTTGACTGCAGGGTTGTTGATTTGACTCCTCTGGTCAGTTTGATGGTTTGTAGGGTGGAGCAGTGAATGGGTTGACTGCAGGGTTGTTGGTTTGACTCCTCTGGTCAGTATGATGGTTTGTAGGATGGAGCAGTGAATGGTGTGATTACAGGGTTGTTGGTTTGACTCCTCTGGTCAGTAGGATGGTCTGGAGGTTGGAGGTCGGGGCAGAAAGTGGTGTGACTGCAGGGTGACTGCAGGGTTGTTGATTTAACTTCTCTGGTCAGTCGGATGATTTGTTTGCAGGTGCCCAGGCTGCACTGGGATGGAGATAAAAAAAAATGTGGATAATGGCCTGTGTGGCTCCGGGATGTTTGACTGTTTCCATGGTAACGGGCTTGCACTTCCCCTCTCTGGCGTTTAGTTGGCTCCCTCTCAAACGAGGCTTTCATCCTGGCTGATGGCAGAGGCGGTGTGACCCTGTCACCCTCCCTCCACATGGGCTACAAGCGTCCAATTTCTGTCAGCTGCCATTCACCCACTGGCCTGAAAATCGGCCCCCATCTCTCTGTGGGAAGAACAATCTGACTTTTCTATCTCAAGCCAATCTCCTTGTCCCCTTCATCCATTCTGAATTTCAACTCAGATGGGGGAGGAGTGATCAGGCGCACGATGCCTGGACATGGAGGAGCCGCCATCGCTTTGATCTTTTCATTCGCTGGATGGAGGGTCTCTGAAGAGAAAGAGACGGGAAAGAGGGAGTGATTTTCAACCAGGAGGAGGTTGTGCACAGAGATAATGACGGATTTTAAACTACATCTGCTGCTGAAATCATCTCTGCTGCCCTCGTCATTTTGAACACTTAAATTTCCCCCTGGTCTCCATGCAACCCCTAGATCCCCCCTCATCCTCCTCGGATCTTCTCCGTGTGGCGTGTTTGATTCTGAGACTTGAGACTTGATGAAAGAACGTTACTAGGAGCTTTTAATATGACATGCATTTTATCTTCATGAGTCTAGATTATGAAATTCTTCTGTAGAAAAGCTCGTTTTGTAGATGATTGTTGGTGAAAGAGCAGGTCAAGATTTCTACCCTGAACTCACCGAAGTTGGGCTGGCAGATGATGAAATGAGTGATGATGTGGCGGTTCGCACCGCAATATTAATATAGTTTTTTTTTATCTAAATAAAATGAGCAGATTTGGAATATTAATGGGATATAATGATTTATTTTCTGTAGTTCACGTGACATCTCCTGCTGTATGGCAGATGCCCTCATTTTCAGATGACCGAGTGGCATTAAGCGCGTCAGGCACATGGCAGCATGTGGCCTCATTAGGTGGGTGGAGTGCCTCGGGGTACGAATGGGCCGGCCCTGCGAGAACCGGGAAAAAGCCGCACCGCCGCCTGTCATTTAGAACCCGGTTCTCCTGTCCGTCCTGACCTCTGCTCTCGTGGGGTGTCGTTTGACAAGAGAACTCGACGGCATCTCGACGGTGACGCACGGCTGTTGTTCTCAGACGGAACAACACTAATGATGAAATGCACCGTAACCGGCTGCAGAACAGCGGGTATAAACATCTCGCACGTTTCATTATGCCGTTCTCATCAGTGACGCATCCAAAGCCCGGGCCACCTCATCCCACCACCTCCCCTTCTTCTCTAGCGAGACGTGCATTCGCGCGGTCCTCTGGGGACCATGTTCTGCTCGCAGTCTCTCAGAAATGAGTATGGAGGTGGAGGTGGGTGGAGGCATCAGGGGTTCATCTGTTCTGGAGATCTTCTGTAAACCAGCCCTCCTGACCACCTTCAGCCCGCAGAAGGGGTGAAATGAGGGCAATCCGAGCTAAATCCACCTCCCGAACATCAGGGTGGAAATAGTTATTATTATGATTATTACTACACAGAACTGTATTTTGGTTTATGCCATTTTAATAAATGCCCTGCATCAGCGGCGCAGTGGAGAAGCCCCACCGCCGCTTCTAATGCCTTCGGACCACCTATCTGATGGCATTCCTTGCCCCTTCTGGCTACTTAGCAGCCCCGCGCTCGGCACTCTTGACTTACACGCCGGTATCGATTCCTCCACGCTGGGTGTGCTCCAGATAAGGAGACCCTTGTATACGGCACTTAGGCGGCTAATTTCCACGCCAGAGCGAACGAAAGCCCCGATTAGAGGATAAATGTAAATCTGATAGCGGCGCTCGACGAGCAGCGGCGCTCGGCGAAGGTCGCCGGGATCGAGCGTGGCGTCACCAGCGCGGCAAAGTGAAATGAATGGCGTGCTGAAATTGTTCCTGACTGGGCAGCGCAGCGGCGCTGCCACCTCGAATATTCTGCTGAGGCGCCGCAATGTTTATCCGCCGCTCTGACTTTTCGTATTACCGTGCTTAATGGGCCAGAATATAGGAACAGCTTGCAATGCTTTAGCATTTCTGGCTGCTGCCGGAGAATCGGCCGCTCGCGTCCGCTCACTCCTCTCTCTTAATTCCTGGTGTTTGCTGCTTTATCGGAATATAGATGTTCCCCCCCCAGTGATTAATACGGACCCAGCTAATGCCAACTCAGAGTTTTCAGAAAGAACGAGTCGAGCGGCGAACACGAAATGCGCCGGATGCGGCGACGTTCGAACGGAGCGAGCAGGTGGGCGAGGAATCGGCGGGATGCCGGATGGATGGAGAGATGGGTCCACCTCTTCTTTTGGTAAAAAAGAGTCAGCTGAAACCATATTGCAGAGTAACATCTGACGTGGCTGGTGCGTTTACCGTACGGTGGGCATTAAAACGGCCGTTTTCACCGCACATGTAGCTGGAAGCTGCTGAACTTCCCGGCGGGACGCTGCGATGCGTTACATAAATCAGAGTTTGTAGGGCGGGAGGTAGAGCGGACCGTTCGCCTCGGTTCTATTCTGAGCACGTAAGGCCACAGGTAAAAGGGTTCTGAACTTCTCAGAAGATCCCCGTGGAGCAATAAAAACAAGGAGGGATGTTATTACGCCGGGGACCGGGTGTTTCGGAGCAGTGGCCTGTCCAGGGATCTCAGGGACGCTCCAATTACTGCGCTTGTCCACCTCAAGAGACGCTTCCTGGAAACTGCGGCACTCCGCTGACCTGCAGTGGCAATGCTGTTGATGACATGCAAATTGTGCGCTGCGAAATGACCCTGAGAAGATGTAAAGCAGGAACCCAGGACTGAGCTCCGGCGGCGTTCCAGCCGCCATCGTCTGCTGAGATGTGAGCCGTGCTGCCAAGGAGCCGTCAGAGAACATTTCTGCACATGACAAGAAGTGCCACCGCATTCAGAACAAGTGCCGCGCGCATGGTAAATAACAACGGTGCCAAGAGCTGGTCCCTGTGGAACCCTGACGCTGCAGAGTGTGAGATCAGAGACGCCGATGAAGACAAACCGGGCTTTACCGTGGCGCGCGGCAGCGAGGGGTCGTTTATCCGCTTAATCGCGCCGACGTGAGGCGGCCCGTCCCCCCGGTTCCTCGACGCGAGATGTGCCAGCGTGGGTGAAATGCAGGCTGAGATGCCAGGAAATAGGAACACGTCCCGGCTCTTGGCTTCCTTCAAGCCTGCCGAAGCGTCGTGTAGCGTCAACGGGATTAATGAAGAGGAAGATTAACGGTGTCTCATCATCTTCCCCTCGCTTTTTAATGAGGTTTGTCTCCACAGAGGAACTAGAACCAAAATGTGATGCTTCTCTGAAGCCTTCCTGCACGCAGGTGCCACTAATATGGACCTGCCAACTTTGATCAAGGTGATGAATTTTTCTCTCTCAATTTAAAGAGGCCTTTACAAAAAAAAAATCGTTTCTTTTTATCTTCTCCCTGTCAACGGCCGAAGATGGAGAAGTGGGAAGCGCTTTTGTGGATCCACTGTGAAGTGTCTGGGAATGCCTACTCATTAATGAAAATGAAAAAAGCCTTTGATGTTGGCGATGCGCAGAAATACTCGGAGGATTAAAAGAAAAAATAAAAGTGTACAAGGCCTCGAGCGGCAAAATGTCCAGATTTCGGAGCGGCACAATTATTTTCATGTTTATTCACTTCCAACTGCAACCATTCAAAAAAGTAATGGGGTCGGGACTCCACGTTCGCTTTTTCACACGTGGGCATCAAGGCATCTCTGAAAGACGACCTGAAAATTAAACACCTCTGGAAGATGATGATGATACCAGAGACACAGATTTCAATCTCTATGCAAATTCTGCCCAAACCGTGCAGCTCCGGTTTACCCTCCGGTGTCCCTGGCGTGGTGTTCAGAGATGAGTGTTGTGGTGCTCAATCGGGTCCCCGTTAACGAAGACCAAGGAGGACGGACGTCTTCACCGTGGTCTTTCTTTCACGCCTGGTCCTCTTCCCAAGGTTTCACTTGGTGTAGTCTGATGGCAACATCTTCATCATCTCAGCGTCCTCCAACACCTCGTTCTCTCTGCGCCCCAAAACGGCCTCGTAGTCTGACGAGGAGGAAGTTTCTGAGATGAACTGATGAAACATGGATGCTCCATGCTTACGTGATATTAGTCCGTTTCTCTACAGCACCATGGTACTATCGTTTTTTTTTTTTACTATGGATTCTGCAGACACTGGATGACGAGAATAATAAAGCCTACTGAGGTGTGTGTGTGTGTGTGTGTGTGTGTGTGTGTGTACTGGTGGCTGCTTAATAGCAGTGCTGCATATCTAACACTGGCGCTCATGAGCGAATCGTCTCCATGTTAATGAGAAGGGCTTTGTAAACATTTACTCTAATGAGGTGTGTGTGTGTGTGTGTGTGTGTGTGTTTGGGGGGTAGGGGTCTTGCAGCGCTCTCCAGCTCCCCTCCTGCTGCATCATGCCTCATTATGAGATTCGTGTTTCTCTGCTTGTGCTGAGATGTGTGACACATTGGAGACACACACAGAACACGTAACCATGTAAAGAACAGGGAACACAGGGAACAGGAACTGAGTGTGTGTGTGTGTGTGTTTTAAGAAGGTCAGGAATTCCTCAGTGGCGTGGAGCCCTAAATCTGTAAAATAATTCATGCAGACAATAACTGTTCAATTCATCAGCTAAACTGATGACGAAGGGGACTGTGCGTCACATGATGTCCACCATGGACCTTATTCTTAAAGTTCACAAAGTTCTATAAATTCACACCGGCCATCGTTACAGCCCCGTAATCAGAAGGTTGCCGGTTCGAATCCCGAACCTCCCCGAAGCTCTTCTCCCTGGGGGCCTGTCATGGCTGCCCACTGCTCACCAAGGGTGACGGTTAAATACAGAGGACACGTTTCGTTGTGTGCAACATGTGCTGTGTATCACAATGACAATCACTTCACTTCTAATTTATGATTGTTTTCATGATTAATAATTTTCCATTTTATAAAGATTTCTCATATGTTTTAACCATTTTGTGTTAGAATTTAATTCTAAAGAGAATAATTCCTCTGGTGACCTCATTGCCCTCAACTTTGTCATCGACACAAATAATAATTATGCAGATTAATTAAATGTACTGATTTAAAATGGTCAGTTTTCATTGAGAGATGAATATGACCTTGAGATTAGATCAAACATAAATAGGAATCTTTTTTTTTTTCTGCCGTGTCCCAGGATGGACTCCGGCAGCCCTGACTGTGAGTGGTGAGTAGTGAGTGAGGAAGTATTTTATTCTTATGAATATGACCTTAATCCAACCATCCAGGGAGTAGCTGACCTCCATATTTACCTGGAATTTATTCCAGAATCGAACCTGCAACCATTTAATTAAAAAATACAAGATCTCAACCACTCTAAATCTGTAATGAAGATATGAGTTCTGAGCAGGGTCCAGTCGATGATAATGAGATGAAGCATGTCTGTAAATACAGTCTTCATCTTCCTGAGTATTTATCAGGACTCCATCTGCTTGGCTGAGTGACGTGGCGCCGCTGTCGTGTGAAAAGTTGAATACTGATCAGACTGAAGACAACATCTGCTGGTGGCTCCGATTCTCTCCATCATCTCAGTGGTGGCCTAGCAGTTAAGGAAGCGGCCCTCAAATCCTGAACCACCAAGGTGCCACTGAAGGCACCGTCCCCACTGCCCACTGCTCACCAAGGGTGACGGTTAAATACAGAGTAGACGTGATGCTGTGAATCACAATTCACTTTCACTTTCAAATAGGGTGCTCGTAGCCTAGCGTTAGCCTTAGCAGTAACACAAAGTAAAATAAAAAAAAAAGGATTAGGGTGGTAGTAGCCTAGTGGGTAACACACTCGACTATGAACCAGAAGACCCAAGTTCAAACCCCACTTACTACATTTACAGCATTTATCAGACGCGACTTACAATCAGTATTTACAGGGACAGTCCCCCCCCTGGAGCAACTTAGGGTTAAGTGTCTTGCTCAGGGACACAATGGTAGTAAGTGGGATTTGAACCTGGGTCTTCTGGTTCATAGGCGAGTGAGTTACCACTAGGCTACTACCATCGTGTCCCTGAGCAAGACACTTAACCCTGAGTGTCTCCAGGGGGGGGATTGTCCCTGTAACTACTGATTGTAATTTGCTCTGGATAAGGGCGTCTGGTAAATGCTATAAATGTAAATGTAATGACACTTGACTGCTTCAGCACACGTCTAATGTACCTCTGTGCACATCCAGCAGGTTCTGCATAGAACAGAATAACTGTAAAGATGATTTCTGGGGATTAATCCAGGTAGAGATTTGAAATCAGTTAATCACAAAACAGGTACTATTGAAGAAATTAAAAGCCATGCAATTGGTTTCCATGGCAACCCCTTTCCTTCAGGTCGTTGTCCTGTCTTTCAATTAGCACTGCTCATTTTAATGGATGATTCATGAAAGAAAATGACAACAAAAGGCCATTGATTTAAAGAAGTTCCGTAGACGAAGATCCTTAGATGAACAGAAAGTCTTTTAAACCTCCACACATCTACCTACCAATAATATTAATAATTCGTTTGAAAAAGACACACCGAAATTTTAATTTTTACACATTTTTAAATGAATTAATATATATTTATAAATATATAAAATATATTTCTAATCACCACACATAATTTATGGATCTTAACCTGCTGCTCCCATCTTCCAAGATCGTGATGTGCAGACATGCCGTGAGATGAAGCTCCGCCCCCTACTCTCAGCCCGCAGCTGAGAGAACGAACAGTTTGTTGGTTTATCTGTAAAATAAATGATTTGAGTGTGCGGTGCATGACCAGATTCTGTTTACCATCTGAATTATGCGAATAATCAGAATTTATAATCCTGGTGGTGCTGATCTGGCATTAAGGGTTTTTAAGTGGGTTTGTGGTTAATAATAATCCCTGACGGTTGTGTCCAGAAGAGCATCACTTGACCCCTCCTCCTCTAAAAATGTATAATTTTTACCTTTTCCTTCCTGTTAAACCGAAGTGCAGGATACCGGCATTATATTAACTGTATTACACACCGAAGCTCGTTTATTCAGCGCGCTACGTCCTGGTGTTTGGACGTCTTTTTGTGTTGTGTAGCAGGATGGCTGGTTATTGCCAATTGCATTTACATTACATTTACATTTATAGCAATCAGTAGTTACAGGGACAGTGTCCCTGGAGCAACTTAGGGTTAAGTGTCTTGCTCAGGGACACAATGGTAGTAAGTGGGATTCGAACCCAGGGTTTCTGGTTCATAGGCGAGTGTGTTACCCACTAGGCTACTACCACCCTGTGGACAGCCAATTGAGGACAGCCAGTATAAAAGAGGCTATAAAAGAGGCTTTTTTTGTCTTTTCTCTTCTTTTGTTATGGGCCGTACTTCTAGACTGGCACGTAACAAACGTTAACAAGATTCTGTGATAGAAAGTGGGGCAGCGGTGGCCTGGCGGGTGAGGAAGCAGCCCCGTAATCAGGAGGTTGCCGGTTCGAATCCCGATCTTCCCTCGATGAAGGTCCCGTCCCCACACACTGCTCCCCGGGCGCCTGTCATGGTGCCCACTGCTCACCAGGGGTGACGGTTGAACACAGAGGACACGTTTCAACAGTGTCACCGTGTGCTGCGCTGCAGTGACAATCACGTCACTTTCGCGATCCAGTGAGAGCCTCGCCTCTTTAGCAGTAAAACCACGGTTCCATTGACCATTTGGATTAAATCAAATTTTATATTCATTTCAACCAGCTGCTCATTTAAAGTCGCAGTGCGGTTCCGTTCTTCTCAACAGCGCCAGCTGTCAAGCGGTCCAGTCTGGTTACGCCACATCCCATCATGCACCAGGAAGGTGTGGCAGCCTTTAGCAGTGTGCTGGTTTGGTGCTGTTTTGTAATATTAATAGTTTCAGTATCAGAAGATGCAAGTGCCAGGACTTGGCAGGGGGGTGAACATTTAAATAATTAGTTATTAATTATTAGTTACTCAAGATCCTGGATGCTCTAGTTTTTCACGTGGCCAGATTGGTTTGAAACAAATATTTTTTATAGAAAATAAATAAATCATTACTGATTTTTTTTTTTACTTTTTGGGTAAATGGAAAAAGCCAATTAAATAATGTGAAAAGAAAATGTTCCGTCCATCTGGCCAGAGTTCCTAAAATTGTTTTAAATGGAAATGTAATTAATTTTTTTTGCATTCAGTTGAAAACAACAACATAATCCACACAGAAAATTAAACCAAAAAATATTTAGTCGAGAAGTGCCAGGATTCGGACTGCAGGAACGTGAGGCGTGTCCTGTCCAGCACTCCCAGCATAATGTTGGGCATGTCCACTACTTGTCAGTGATTCACCAGTTCACCCACTAGAACGCTTGAATTAAAGTAGTGGGCGTGGTCACATGTTGAACATCCAATAAGAAAGGAAAAATGAGAAAGGGAGGAGATGGATGCTGTGCTACACCAATTATGCCCACAGGCCCCTCCCCTTTTAAACATCGTTTGGAAAAAATGTCCTGGAAGTTCCTCTTCTGGGTGTCAGAAATAATTTGCCAGCAGCAGCGATTGTGTGGAACGTTAGGAGGTTAAACTCCAGTGGATCGGTGGGGGTCTGGTGATAATGGAGCAGAAACCAGGAACACATTAAATATTTAACGTCCCTCTAAACAGAAATGCAAAGTGCTGTACATCCGTTCATTTCTTCCCAGCATGCATCAGTAATATTTCTGCCATTCCATCCCTCCCCCCATGCCCCGCCCGTCCGTTTTTTTCCCTTCTCTGTGCACCATCGTCTCTTCTCATTTCTCCGCCTTCGCTCTTTTTCATCTGCTCCTCCGTTTCTCCGGCGCCGCGCCGCTAATTTATCTGAGATTGTTGAGGGCCGCTCGTCGGCGGTGAGGTGCGGGTGATGAGGAGAGTTCCCGGTGATGCCGCTTTGTTTTAGACCCCGGGCTCCTCCGCCCTTCCAGCACCAGCGGCGGACAGATGGGCCTTTAATGGGCGGCGGCCGACACATCTGGGAGCGCCGGAGAGCTTCAGCCGCGATAAACGTCGAGCGTAAACAGAGGTCACAGCATCTGCCCGGAATGATTGATGCTCCACAGAAAACTCGACATAAGTGGCCACATCTGTTGGGTTTCAGCACAAATCCTATTACGGCGATCTGAATGGCCATAAAAACGCTTTTTAATCACGAGAAAAACACGACACCTTTATGGAATCATTTCACCTTCTGCTCTGACCTTTTGTCGACATTATAATGAAGTGCAGAGCAGCAGAAAAACAGAGAAATAAATACCAACTGGGCACTTCAGGAACGTGAGGAACGTTCATCCAGCTCTTCGAAATAACGAGATGAATGAGGAAGGACACACCCCCTTCACCAGGACCCTTCTGATTGGTTAATGCATATGTAAAGCGTATGATGGGACCTTTAGGGACCTGGTCTGATTTTGGACAGGTTTTGTCCTTTTCGGTTATTAATAAGAAGATGTTGTGAGAAGGTTTGTCAGCACTAATCCCCAACAATGCATGATCCAAATCCGCAGATGAACGCAAGCTGATGGAGCTCATATCTTTGGTGGTTTTTGGTTGATGCTCTCCTGTAATGGAGGCAGGACAGATTTATATCAGATGTCCAGGCCAACAGTGCCCAGAAACAGCCATAAACCCCATCTTCATCATGTCCATCGGTACATTATGCAGAGATGCGGGTCATTTAGAACTTTGTAAAGCTGAGAGGGTGGGGCCTGGTGTTCTGCTGTAAGAACCTGGTGGACCACAGAGGCCATGTTGGCAGCTTTAGCAGCAGGTTCCACACTCCGGGGGTCTCCTGTGTTCCTCACACTTTCATGTTCAGCGCGGCTCTTCTGTTCTGTTGTGCAGAACGCGACAGAACCCAGCATTGTGGAGCCTCGCCTCTGTGGCCGTTCCTCATTCCTTTCATAGAAAAGCCTGACAGATTGTTCAAAGTCGTCAGGATGAAAGCAAGCAGGCGCTTTATTTTTTATCCAGGATTACTCTGTCCGACCCCATCATGTTCCTCGCATTAACTCAACTCGGTTCTCTGCTTTATAAGAAAAAAAAAAATTCCCATCATGATCCGCGGCTTTAAAATGCCGAATTAATTATCGCGTCGATGGTAAGTGATGAATGAAATGTAATAGAGGAACGCGGTGAATGCCAGCCAGCATCTGCAGCAGTTCACTCTGGACGTTCTCCAGGACTTTCACTCACGCGGCACAACAAATGCAGAACATCTCGTGGCCACGCCCACAGAATAAACAACCAACGGCGTGATCCGTCTGAGAGCGGTGGACCAGCTGGTGATGTCATCAGAATGTGACATCGCAGAATCTCTGCGAAGCGATGCACACTGCTGCTGTCCAATCACGCGTCTCCAGCAGGCGGGGCCGGGGGGGGCGTGGTCAGGGTAAACACGGGTGGGGGGTCTTCAGAACGCCGGGGGTTTAATTGCATTCTGGTTTTTGACAGATGAACAAAGCGCCCCGTTGACCCCTCCGCGGCCTGTTGGGTGGTGACCTTTGCCCTTTTGACTGTCCTTTAGCAGCTGCGTCTCTCTCAGGCGGGATTTGGTGGGTTCTGCGCTGGGCGGATTGATGTGAAGAGGCCTGCAGGAGCAGCAAGTTACATGAGCGCGTTCTGGTGTTTGACAAAGGAACGCGTGTTGAGTAAATGCATTATGCATGTAGTGAGCGTGTTATTGTGGAACGGGAACGGGAGCGTGGCGGGTCGTGTGCACGGAACACCAGGTGCTCAACGCTCTCTCTGCACACTGGAAGTAAAAATGGGCCACCCGGTGCCCCAGATAGTGCTGCAGAGGTCACGCTAATCTACAGCGGCACCCCCCCGGGGTCATCCTCCCACCTCCAACGTCAGCAGCTGACACCCTGCGCCCGACACGACCACACAACCAGCAGAAAGATGTGCAGAAGAAGGAAATGACATCACATTTAAAGAATTGGGACGTGTGTGTGTGTGTGTGTGTGTGTGTGTGTGTGTGTGTGTGTGTGAAATTGATTGTTTCTCTGTGTGAGGAGAGGAAATGCCAAATATAACCCGGCAGCAGCGGGCTGGTGGGATCTCAGATGGTTATGGAGGAGGACGCCTGACACAGATCCGCTTCTAGATCAGGAGAAGGTGTTTCAGATGGTTTGTTTTCTGCCCTGCGGCTGATTAAGTTGAAGCCATTTCTCGGTCAGTCTCGTCGTTGATTAAAGGAATTTGCTAGAACTGTCCTCCCGTCTGCTGGCTTGCTGTGTTTGTTCTGTCTTTGCTGTCGTCATTGCTTGCTCACGCTCAGCATGTTTACAGTGATGGTGAACAAGTGTCCTTGTGCAAGAAGGGAAAAATGTACAATGTCAGTCGAGCAGAATGCAATGGAACGTCCTTTTAAAGCATCTTAATGAGCCGCAGAGATGCTGATTTCTACCTGATAGACTTCACCTTAAACCTGCTTTAGAAGCAGTCAAAATACCTCTAAATAAAAATTTAAAAAATGAAAATTCTACTTCATTATTTTTTAAACAGATGTGTGTGAGAATTGTTGCCTTTATTTCTTATGACTGGTTAACTCCTACATTACAAGCCAAAAGTTTGGACACCTTCTCATTCAATGTGTTTTCTTTGTTTTCATGACAATTTACGTTGGTAGATTCTCACTGAAGGCATCAAAACTAGGCGTCCAAACTTTTGCCTGTACTGTATGTTTGGTTGATTGGTTGAATGATTGTTTGGTTGACTGATTGACTCCCATGTTTGCTTGATTGGTCGACTGGTTGATAGGTTGAATGATTGTTTGGTTGACTGGTTGACACACACCCCTGTAGCACCTCCTAAGGGTCGTGACCTGTTGAATGGGAATTGTTGACCTGTTGTGTCCCATTGACTAGTCTAGTGGTCGTCTGCAGCAAATGCGGTTTCTGTGACCGTGATGGATGAGGCTCATGAACTGATTGTGTATGAATAATTCCATCTGCCGTCCTCCTCATTTAGCTGTTCCCTGTCCACATTGGTGTTGATGTTGTGAAGGGTTGACACTGATGGACGTCTGCAGTCTGCTGGAATGACACTCCACTCATCATGTGTTGGGTCATGCTGTGTTTGGTTATGAGACCGGTTTGTGTGGTGTGTGAAGTCCTCACTCCATACTGAACACCAGCTGGGTGCCACACACCCCCCCAGACGGGTCACCTTACAAGCCGAAAACACGTCCTGAACTATTACAGTATTGTGAAGCTGATGTGTTTATGTAGATGTGTTAGATGTGTTTAGAAGATGTATCCAATGAGATATTGACCATAAATCATAGTAGATAATGAATGAGCCTGAAAAAAATCGTTAAAATTTAAATAATTGCCTCGGTTTGTAGAAAGATCCGTGAAAACTGAGATATTTTTACTTTTTGGAACTGGGGCTCGTGGGGTCATGGCGGAGGGTCAGATCTCAGTTCCTGCCAGTGGAATGTCCATTTTGTCTCATTTTAGATGAAGCGAGTTAAACACAATGATGACCACAAGGTGCTCAGCTGTTGTGTGATATTTCCATAAAGACCGTTTTGATATTTTGCCATTTGCAGGTTCCCCCCCGTCTCCATCTAACTGCGCCGCAGGTCAGGATTTCCACGTCTCTGCTGCTCTCCTGCGGATTCGCGTGTAGGAGTCGTATTGACTCTGGTGACATTCGTGTGATTCAGTGGAGGCAAATGAAAATTCTGACCAAGGACCTGATTTCGTTCTAAAGGCGAACGCCACCGAAGGCCAAAAGCGCATGAATGAATTCACGTATCTTACTTGTTTTGTTTTTTGTTGTTGTTGATTGATCGAGGTGACGGACGTGTGACTTTCCGAGTTCCGCAGGAAGGGGCACAGGGTCCACATGCACAGTCTCTGCCGCAGGGACAATTTCAGAATTCCTGTTCACAATCCATTGCACCGCATTTTACCTTTAAATGACTTTGAAATGGAAATGCCATCTTGTTTCTGCACATTAGCGTGAAACGTTTTAAAACGTGCACCTGTGAGAGTGATGCTTCGGAATTTGCTGCGCGTGTGAGTAAGTTCTCCCTGGCTCCCGCTCGCCTACCTGGGCACCTGTCGCGCCGCGTGAGTCCCGAGAACGTTCCGGAAAAGGAGCGGGCGTGAAGATGAAGCTGTAAGACACGTCCTGTTTACGTTTCTGCTCTGGTGATGAATTGCCCGGGAAGAGAAGTGATAATTGTTTTGCCCGAAAGACTTCAGTTGGGGAGGAATGAAGGCGGCGGATGAATAAAATTTGACTGAAGTAGCAGTCGAGCTCCAATGACGAATAAAACGAATTCAAATAAACTGTTAAAGACTCTCTCCTTCCTATCATATGCAAATGAGCAAACCTTATAAATTTTATTTTATTTCTATTCATTTTACTAGTGAAAATGAAAGCTGTTCCTGGATAATCTGTGGCGTGGACAGAAGATGAATTATTGAATTTTGTACTAATGAATTGGGGATGACCTTGATGTAATTATCGCATAATGCTGTTTTTATTAGAATTAGAAATACACCGCTTCTAAAACAGCGTGTGTGCATCCATAATGAATGTCCTCGTCCTGCAGACTGAATGTGGTGTGGATGGATCGTCCAGCGTGGAGGAAAGGTCAGAACGTTCTGAACCAGATGCGTGCAGCAGATTTCCGTATTTCCAAAAAACCACAATTTACAGAGAAAGGGTGGAAATGCCAGGCCGCCTGATGAATGGAGATGTTGAACAGGACCCTCATCTTCTCATCTTGTACATATCTGGCCAAAGATGTTAATTGGCTAAATGCCCCCCTGAGATGGATTTAAATAGTGTTCCTGGGCCCAGCAGTGACCGGCCGATCACGAATTTATGAAAAATAAGGTGCAAAACGATATCTGACAGCCTGTCGGTCACGATTTTACCCTTGAGAGGTCCACACCAAGTGAGAAGCCACGCCTTGACACCGCTGCTCCTCACATTAGCGTAATGGCTGCGGTCGGTGTTGGTGATGCGCGCCGCTGCGGATCCACTGACCCGCGTTTATTGGCGTGCCCGGCGTGAAGTGACGTGCTCTCGGCTCATTACCTCCCGCTCTCATCTCCTCCCTACGTCACTCGCCCCCCCCCCACCTCGCACGCAGGTGACACGCAGGTTGACCCGCCGCTGCTGGGTCACGTGACGATTTATAATCAAACGCCACTGACCACCACACGTCGCCAGTTACGACATCATGTCCATGTCAGCCCGTTAGGTAATTAAACGCTCGTGTTCTGGACAACCGATCCCAGGGGCTGGTTGGGGGGCGGAGCCACCTCGTCTCTGGGGCTCGTTCGGGCTGGTTAGGCGAAGCACCTGCTTCTAGTTACACAGGCCTCTGGTGAGCTGGCCTCTGATTGGCTGGCAGGAGTGCGACGAGACCCGCCGTGGGACTTCTGTCGCTTGCGCGTGTGCCGCTTCCGCCCGTGTTGGATATAATGGGACGAGCTGCTAATTGGCGAGGTCGTAATTAGCGGCGCATGCCGGAGATTATGGACGTATCTCCGCATATCGGCTGTGGCCTGAGATGAACATCTCCGCCGCGCTCGGTCCAGCTCGCCACCGGATCTCCTGCAGAACATTGTTTAGGCTGCTGGGTCCCACGTCATTAAGAAGCACGGAGCGACGAGCCGCATGAAAACGCCACTCTGCGATGGTGTGTTATGCATGTGATGCTTTACAGACGGCTTGTGGTGCAAAGTGAGAAGAAAATAAATAAGGAGTGCGAATGCACATCACAAGACGCCGAAATCGGGAAAATGGAAACCGAAGCGCAGCTGGCACCAGAAAAAACGATGAGATCCGTGACGCGACAGCAGATGTGACTCCTTTTGACGTTCAGGGGGACCTGTTTAGTGTCTGGTCCACGCTGATGAGGAGGAGCTCATATCTACAGATCGGCTGACACCATCAGTCTGTGGACTTGTCACCAGTGAATCAGTGAAGGACATTGCAGTCATCCCCGACCAGGCATTCTGTCTCCATGGTAACTTCACTCCAATGGGAACTTTAATGACTAAATTAGTCATAATACCTTAAATCATCAGCTGACTGGAAGGTAAATACAGGATTCTTCACATCATCATTATTGTCAGGGTGGTAGTAGCCTAGTGAGTAACACACTCGCCAATGAACCAGAAGACCCAGGTTCAAATCCCACTTACTACCATTGTGTCCCTGAGCAAGACACTTAACCCTGAGTGTCTCCAGGGGGGACTGTCCCTGTAGCTACTGATTGTAAGTCGCTCTGGATAAGGGCGTCTGATAAATGCTGTAAATGTAAATGTAAAACAACATTTGTTCATGATATTTCATTACGATGCACATTTGCCCTCTGCTTGACCCCCCTGGTTATGGGTGTCCTCTACTTTATCCCGTTTATCAGACTTACTTTTTTCAGTGGTTGTGATTAATACATTTGATGGCAGTTTGGTCTCCTCCAACCATGAGACCCTTTAACCTGCAATAATCCAAATACCACCGTCCGTGCTTTTACTGTCTCTTTAAATATCTTCACCCGAGATTGTTTCAGCAGAAGTATCTATTTACTCACCTTTCAGGTTCACAAGGAGTCCTGGACAAAGCATACTAAACGAATGCATGGACCTCCTCCTCAGGTCCATCTCTAGTCCTCCGCTGGTCCTAATATGAGGGCAGGAACAAGGAACCGAACTCCCTGTCCGGCGAGGATGTGTTAACATGAGCAGGACTCCCTTCAACAGGGACCTGTGATGGTTCCAGAACCAGGCTGGTGGAGCGACGTGGTCGAGCGCTGAGGATTCTCATCCAAACACTCATCCATTCTGCGGCGCGCCGACACGCGAAATCTCACTTTTCTTAATAACCGCGTCTCCAGAGGCGTCTGAGAAGCGCGCTGCGTAGACTGTGTTCATAGCTGCAACACCAATATCAGGCAGTTGCGGAAAATACATGACCTGGAGGTCCTGAAAACATCTACTTCTCCCTGGAAGTAGGTATTAATGGTATTAATGGTTTTAATGTTGGGAACGAGAGGTTTTCCCAACGTTAATAAACCTTCACCTCCACAACTGAGATGATGCAGGCTGATGAAACAGGCCACAAAGTTTTGTGAAGAGAAAGTTTCCCCATTTACTTCCCCCTTAAGATGTAGAGGATTAAATATTACAGCTCGGACTTCCAGACACTTCTTTCTGTTTAATAGATCATTTTTATCTGAATGCGCTGAGCGGTGCGGCACGCTTCTGGCATTTCAATAAAAAAATAAAATAAAAAACAGTATCAGCGTGTGGAGAAATACGACCTCCTGTTCTCCCAGGGTTTACTGCTGCTGTGGAACATCCACATTTCAAAATGATGAGCGGCATCGCACGTTTATTAAATATCATCCGGGTCTTTTTACTCCTCACACGCTGATCTCAGTACAGAAACAACGCCTGCTTTTTAACTGAACGGTGGAGCAGTTTAGGCTGAACCTGCTTTGATTTCACTCCCATGATGGCCTTCAGCATAGGATTCTCCAGCCTCAAAGTGAAAATAATAAAATCTCCACGAGGAATGAGGACCTGACAGAAGTAGGAGTCCTGTGTGGAGAAGTGAAGATCAGTGATGTCAGACGGGGAGCGCAGTGTGGAGCCTGAAGGACGTTTTTAGATGTTCTGCTTACCAGGGCAGGTGGGAGGAGCAGAAACGTGTTTATTGGCCTTCAGGGGAAGGGGGCGTGGTGCCGCTGCAGCGCGGCCCTGGTGAATTGTGGGTAGCTGTGGGTCCCCTGTGACCTTCAATCGCTGATGGATCCATTTAGCGGCGGCGCCGGGTCTGGGGGGGGTCTGCATGGGGGCACCTGCTCATTAAGTCAGGAGATCAGACACATTAGTGTGGGCTGCTCCTGTAATGTGTGTGTAAACTTCATTATTGATGAGCACTTGTTCTGGATAATGCTGTAGAACCTCGCCTGTTTCTGGTCACGTCTTGTATCTGTGACTCTGGGGAGAGAGGAGGGCGGAGCTTCCTGGCGTCTCTTCATCCTTCACCTCCTCCCCGGTTCCTCCCTCGTTCTTCCCCCTCGTCCCTGCTGTTGTGAAAGCAGCTGCGGAGATGGGGGCGCGGTGGTGGTTTGTGGTCCGTAATTAAAGTTTTTGTGTCCTAATTAAAACAGCGAGGAACATGGCCGAGAGCCGTAAGGAGGCCCGGCGGGGCGTCACTCCCAGGGGGACGTGGGATGTTGACGCCGTGAGACACGAACCGAGTCCAGCGCCGTGCGGAATGTCGCTCATATTCCAGAATGTGGGTTTCTGGAGAGGAACGATGTGTGGGGTTCAGTGGTTTAGAGAGAGAGAGAGGGGGGGATGAATAATCTCCATCGCTGTGGTCCATCATAAAAAATGTCTCTGGTTGAACCTTCTACTGTGAGGTTGTAGATTCATTTTTTTCTGTGTGACTGGAACATTGTGAGCATTTGAGCAGGAGAATCCAGCAGCCTGGTGGCTGAAGATCTGGAGCAGGTGTCCGGATCCGTCCGTGTGCTGACACCATTTTGCCAATTAAAGAGTTTCTCTGTGCGAGATGCTCAGACACGACGCTGCACTTTTCCTCCCCCCTCTCCTCGCCTTCTCTTCCAGCGCTGCGGAAATAAATCATCTGAGAGAACAGCGGGACTCTGCTGATATCATCTACAACACGTTTTTTAATCAATGTGCATAAAACATTCCTTTTAGTTCAGAAGGGAATGCTTCAGAGGCGTATGGACACGCCCATTTACAGCCCCTCCCCCATTTTACCGTTGGACACCGTATGGTGAGATGCTCAGTGTTGAATCTTCACATGCATTTACTTCTGACTGGATCTGGACCAGCGCTGAGACGCGGTGAAGAACATGAGACATCACCAACAAAAATGCACAAACCAGAGAACAACCGGAGTGGTGCGGTTTAAATTCTGCCTCATCCGTCACACTGATGATGAATCTCCATCTCTAATTACAACCACTTGACATTTACTGGCGGGGACTGAGCTGCTAACAGTTAGAAGGATGTGCAAACATGGACTTTGACCTTTGACCTTCCCACTGTATGCAATTTGGTATATTTTTCAGTGTGTGTGTGTGTGTGTGTGTGTGTGTGTGCCTGTTTGCATGTGAGTGTGTGTGTGACTTGGTCCTCATCAGGGAGGTGGTCATGGGCCTCATGTTGGAGGAGGACTTGTTCCTCGTGAGAGAGGTGGTCATGGGCCTCATGTTGAAGGAGGACTTGGTCCTCATCAGAGAGGTGGTCATGGGCCACATGTTGGAGGAAGAATTGGTCCTCCTCAGAGAGGTGGTTATGGGCCTCATGTTGGAGGAGGACTTGGTCCTCATCAGAGAGGTGGTTATGGGCCTCATGTTGGAGGAGGACTTGTTCCTTGTGAGAGAGGTGGTCATGGGCCTCATGTTGAAGGAGGACTTGGTCCTCATCAGAGAGGTGGTCATGGGCCACATGTTGGAGGAAGAATTGGTCCTCATCAGAGAGGTGGTTATGGGCCTCATGTTGGAGGAGGACTTGGTCCTCATCAGAGAGGTGGTTATGGGCCTCATGTTGGAGGAAGAATTGGTCCTCATCAGAGAGGTAGTCATGGGCCTCATGTTGGAAAAGGACTTGGTCCTCGTAAGAGTGGTGGTCATGGACCTCATCAGAAAGAGAGTCATGTGGATTTTGTGGATGAGGCAGGCTTCAACTTGGCAAAGACAAGGAGGAGAAGTTGGAATTTCATTGGCCAACAGTCAACGATCAAAGTACCTGGACAACGTGTCCAACATCACCATGTGTGCAACTGTTTCAGAAGATGTTCTGGTGGGACGCAGACTTTGTATTGGCTTGCGTACGATGCTGAGCAGCATGTTGCTTTCCTTGATGAGCTAACTGTGGCCTGTAGACCTGTTGGTGTGATCAATGTCAGGTTCCACCATGCACACCCAGAAGATCATCATTCAATTCAGTGGTCCACAACAGCATGGCAGACGGGGATAATCCAAAAGACAGAATGCAGGGACAAACGGGTTCATACATGGAAAGACATCTAGAAAATTCTCTATAGGTAGGACACCTGCCTCCGCTGCTGTTTTTATTTACTCGTCTTCGTGGTTTTTGTGGCAGCTCACCGGCCGCGGGGGCGTGCGCGCATCCCACTCTTGACGCGGTGACAATGTGGCATGGAATGACACCACTTCAGACCAGTGTCAGGCCTGGAATCGTCAAGCCAGAAGATTCTTTCCGAGGCGCTTGGCAAGCGAAGCCATACGTTGTGGTGTGGATGAGAACCTGAGGTGACATGTAACTCTTCATTTTGCTTTTTGTGAGGCAGGTTAGGAACATTGCAGGTTTTTATTATTATTTTTTTTTTTTAAAGAATTTATGTTGTGTTTTTTTATGAATAATCTCTGGATCTGTGTGAAGCGTAGTCGTCAACAGAAGAGCGAAACCGAACTCCTGCGGGACGTATTGGGCGTGTTGGACCATGCAGGGCAGAGCGAACAGTTCAGTAACGTTGAAACCATGGTGTGTGTGTGTGTGTGTGTGTGTGTGTGTGTGTATGTTTGAGTGTGTGGTATGAATAGTAATGCGAGGACCGGAGGCGGTGTGTGTGTGTGTGTGTGGAAGTGGCGGCGCCGGGCGGCGATGTAATTTCGGTGGAGAGGCTGCTGATGAGATGTCATGACGCCACCCGGTTCTTCACATTTTACTTTCAGATTCATAGAATTTCTCCATTTCACAGTGAGAGCTGCTAACATACGAAGCACCTCCCCGCCCGGTTCCATACGTTCCGCCACTCGTCCTGATCATATCGTCTGTATTGATCTAATCAGCTGTTTTGTCAAGCGGGCAGATTTGCATAATTGCATTCTGCACTGCATAACTGCTGCATATGAAATGTTAATTTTCCCTGATGAGTTTAAAGGCCGTGAATAAAACACACAGATTCAGCGGAGGGAAAAGATGGTAGAAGAAGATGATTCTTCTGTGACACTTCACGTCTACCTCGGGTTAAATGCGCGTCGTTACCGTCTCAGTTCAGACAATCGTGGACGATATTCACAGAATAAATGTGAAAGACCAGCAGAGAATATAAACGAGCCTGAGAACCGACTGTGTTCTCCTCCTGCGGTTCCCTCTGGCGTGGCCTCCAGCCAGCGAGGACCGTGCTTTATTGCTGTTGAAATGCGGAACCAGACAGGAACCTTGACTAGAACGGTTCTGGCTCTGCTGGCCACGCACAGCTGGAAAAGGTCGATGGCCTGAAAGACGTTTTTGTCTCTTTTGAATTCTGGACAAAATGGAAATGGAGATCAGACAGGACTATGTCCGCACAAAAAGGCTGAAAAGCTCCTCGTTTCAGGCTGGAACTCAGAGGACCTTGCATTGTCTTTGGATTGTCCTGAAAGAGGGGGGACAATCAGGATTGTAGATCTTTATAGGAGATGGACTGTGGAATTAAGAGTGAAGAGATGATGTTCTGCTCCAGGCTGGTGAACGGCCCGCGGGTGTGACACTAAATGTGGTTTTATGGTGAGGATTGGAGATGAAATCGTCTTCTCACCACTGAAGTTCACCCGGAGGCGTTGCTGGGGCCACTCAGACCCGAACAGAAGCTTCTTCTCCTCAGCTTTATGTTTGCCGTCCATCACCCTGAAAGCACCAGCCCTGCGAGATTCTGCACGCAGGAGGAAAGGTCTGGTTGATGTTCTCCTCTTGGTGTGAAGTGTATGAAGATGCAGTGCGTTGGTTTTTGGGGACTGAGTGCAGCTGAATGAATAGTTAATGATCTGTGTGAAAAAAGAACGTCATCGTTGTGTTTAGTGTCACTCTTCTAGAACGTTCTCGCTCTCGCTCTCTCTCTCTCTCTCTCTCTCTCCAGACCGCAGGACGCTGGTCTGCTCTCTGGGTTGAATTGAAGCCGCAATCGATCACAGCGATTGGTTCAATAAACCACACCAGTGCTGCTCACACGAGGGTTCCTGCCCGTGCGTCGTTCTAGAACCTCGGTTCCTGCCTCTTCTGTACATGTTATGAACACTTCTTGTACTCGTGTTGTTGCCATATCAATGTTTCGAAGTATCAGGAAGATTTTAGAAGACCGGAGTCCATTACAGTTAGTGCCAGGAATGGTTTGCGAGAAGTTCACTTCTCGTGAATACAGAGGGTGTCTATAGATAATCTGTAGTAATTTACCGCAGAAAGGAACATCTCACGGTTCCTTTATTAATTTTAGGAGACCAGCATCTATTTATCTTCATTTTGTGTCTTAACTCTCTTCACCAGGTGACTATAAGCGTGGTTCTGAGATGCCGCGCTGTTGTTCCGTGTTCTGTGTAGTGAAACCCTCGCTGCTTGGGTGGAGGAGGTGAGGGGGTGGCGGCGGATCCTTATAACTTCCCGCTCAGCGCTGGTTTATCTGCTCCGGTTTCATCATCCAGGATGAAGTGACGCAGCGGCTCCTCCACCAGCGTTCTGCCCAGGAACAAGTTTCTCGTGAGATGCAGGCCTCTTCTCATAATCCTACTGCACGTTCTACTGCAGGTTCTTCATCCAGCTGTTTAACATATTCACGTTGAAATCCAATAAATCAACTATATTCCTGAATTCTGTGATTCTGTCTGGAATTCCATTTACACATTTACATCGGTACATTCATGCTGGCCACTTTATTAGAGACACCTAGATTTACAGACATTTACGGCATTTACCAGACGCCCTTATCCAGAGCGACTTACAGTCAGTAGTTACAGGGACAGTCCCCCCCTGGAGACACTCAGGGTTAAGTGTCCTGCTCAGGGAGACCATGGTAGTAAGTGGGATTTGAACCTGGGTCTTCTGGTTCATAGAAGAGTGTGTTACCCGCTAGGCTACTACCACCCAGTAGTTACAGGGACAGTCCCCCCCTGGAGACACTCAGGGTTAAGCGTCTTGCTCAGGGACACCATGGTAGTAAGTGGGATTTGAACCTGGGTCTTCTGGTTCGTACCTGCTAGGCCACCTCCACCTGGCCTTCTGCACGATGAGTCCAGGATCTCCTACTTCATAACGTTTGGAGCTTAAGAATGCCTCTGGCTGGATGTTTCAGTAAGAGTTTCTGAAAGAAACGACAATCGTACACAGTTTTTCCCCCGACTCCGCAGTACAAATGACGAATGTGTTGTTCGCTCCCTGAAAGTTGAACTTTTCCCGCCCGTCTCGGCGCGTTTCATTTGATTTTTCGACGGTGAATGAGCGATTAAACGTGCGTTTTTCTGCTGCCGCACGCAGAATGCGGTGAGGGCGCCGCTCGTCACTCATTCTGCCGCACGGCGGAAGCCCTGCGTTCCACGGGCCTTCCGAGTTCCTGCAGCCCCGCGCGTGGTTCTGAGACGCAGAACCCGCAGAGCCGGCGACGTTCCCGGCACATTAGCCGGCTGGTTTGCGGGCGATAGATGTTCAATCAGGATTGTTATCTGCTCGATTTGACACGAAGCGGCGGAGCTTACTTCGCTGTCCAGCATCAATGGCGTTTAAAACCGGATTGATTACTTCATCATATTCCCAGTTAAGCCGTCTTGCTTCACCCGCCAGCGGGAAAATTACAGATAAGGAACGTGTTCTCCGCACGAGTTTAGACGCTTCGCTGTGAATGAGGCTGAATGAAAGAGGATCGGGTACGAGCGTCCGCTTTGGTTGAAGCTGCGCCGTCCCCTGTCCTGCTTCATCATCGTTAACGCCGTAATTACGACGCGCCGTTCCAGGGGTCACGGGGTCACCGGCGCAGAGTGGCCTAATCGCTCAAGTGAAACGTGAAAAATGAGAGTGGATTGTGAATCCGAATGGGATCCGAAAACGAAGATTATCCGTAATCTGAGGAGAAAACCGTCACGGTGACTGTACGGTGGTGGAGTCCGTGTGCGACGAGTTCGGGTCGGATTCCACGCTTCGTTTTCTGACATTTAATAGACGGACCTTCAGCCGCTTTTCTCTACGGGACCAGAAACAACGTTCCCATGTGAACGGCGGGGACGAAAAGGTGAAGAACCTCCCTAGTAGAACCTTCAGACGTGTAAACGGTGTAGCAGTAAGCACTCGTGTAAACTGGCACGTTAGACTCAGCGGGGAAATGTCCCCCGCAAAGTCCTTTTATGTGTCAGGTGGTGCAGGGTTTTGACTGACAGGTGCAGCCGATGGTTGACGTTCAGAATGCAGGAGAAGGTGGACGTGAGGGACATTAAAGCCAAATGATGTTGGAAACCTACAAATCAAGCCCTGGTTAGTTGAGATGAAAACATGCTATTTATAATGGTGCTTGCTGTCTGCTCGTGGCATTCCGAGCTGCAGGTTCCAGGACAGGCGGTGTGTGTTGTGCTGAGAATAGACGTAGTTCTGAAAAGTCTCCAGCACTGTGGCTTTCCCCTGAATTCAGGGAAAACATCTGAGATTTTTGAGAATTTATAGTTGTTTTGCTTCTTTAACATTAATCAGGTATTCTGGGAATTTAACTGGTGTTTCATGCTGTGAAGGTGTGTGAGCAGAACCATGTCGTGGGAAGGTCTATTTATTCAGATGAGAAGATCTGTCCAACGATCTGGATTTGGAAGGTGTTGGAGGTCAAAGTCCTCTCCACAGTTTTGAGGAGCAGAGGTCAGAGGTCATACGGCACACTGAAGTCGATGTCAGACTCTTTTTACATTGAATTGGAATCATTTAAAGATGTTTGTAGCGTTGTAGTTTGTTGAGTTAGACCTGGTTCCTGAGTAGAGGTGGTTCCTGTAGCTCCCTGCCAAGAATGTTGTAGTTTGTTGAGTTAGACCTGGTTCCTGAGTAGAGGTGGTTCCTGTAGCTCCCTGCCAAGAACATTGTAGTTTGTTTAGTTAGACCTGGTTCCTGAGTAGAGGTGGTTCCTGTAGCTCCATGACAAGAACGTTGTTGTTTGTTGAGTTAAACATGGTTTCTGAGTAGAGGTGGTTCCTGTAGCTCCCTGCCAAGAACATTGTAGTTTGTTGAGTTAGACCTGGTTCCTGTAGCTCCATGACAAGAACGTTGTAGTTTGTTTAGTTAGACCTGGTTCCTGAGTAGAGGTGGTTCCTGTAGCTCCCTGCCAAGAACATTGTAGTTTGTTGAGTTAGACCTGGTTCCTGTAGCTCCCTTACAAGAACATTGTAGTTTGTTGAGTTAGACCTGTTTCCTGAGTAGAGGTGGTTCCTGTAGCTCCCTGCCAAGAATGTTGTAGTTTGTTGAGTTAGACCTGGTTCCTGAGTAGAGGTGGTTCCTGTAGCTCCCTGCCAAGAACGTTGTAGTTTGTTGAGTTAGACCTGGTTCCTGAGTAGAGGTGGTTCCTGTAGCTCCCTGACAAAAATGTTGTGGTTTGTTGAGTTAGACCTGGTTCCTGAGTAGATGTGGTTCCTGTAGCTCCCTTACAAGAACGTTGTTGTTTGTTGAGTTAGACCTGGTTCCTGAGTAGATGTGGTTCCTGTAGCTCCCTTACAAGAACGTTGTTGTTTGTTGAGTTAGACCTGGTTCCTGAGTAGAGGTGGTTCTTGTAGCTCCCTGACAAGAACATTGTAGTTTCTTGAGTTAAACCTGGTTCCTGAGTAGACCTGGTTCTTGCGGCTCTCTGACAGGAACGTTGTGGTTTGTTGAGTTAAACCTGGTTCCTGAGTAGACCCGGTTCCTGCAGCTCCCTGACACCAGCGTTGTGGTCTGATGAGATAAACCTGGTTCCTGCAGCTGCTTGTCAGGAACGGTGAGGAATGTTCTGCTGTCGGCGTCTGGTTTAACTGCTGAAGAAATTCTTGAGTTATGAGCCGCTCACATTTTGAGGGATGAAAATGTATATCGTAATAAATTGTTAATGTCGGCCGCCAGTTGCTGTCAGTCTGTGATGCAGAGTGACACCCAATCTAATCCCCTCCAGAAGGAGCTCAGCAGACTGCAGCACACAGGCCCTTTAATAAGCCACCATCATGTCACTTTCTATAAAAAGGACCTTTCATTGGCTCGGTAGGTACAGAGTCGGTTCTCCAGCTCCACTCGGGATCTAGCATTGCTGTTTTACACGTCCGGTACCGCCGGGTTCAGCAGCAGCATGTGCTCGGTGATGATCGGTGAGACATGTGCGGTTCTGGTGGAGAGGTGAGGGGTCGCACTGGTTTTAATGTTCTAGTCTGGAGTGGAGAGAACGTGGATACAAACACATACAAAGAGAAGTGTTTCTTTTTATTATTATTATTATGATGATGATGATGATGATGATGAATAATTAAGCTGCTCCAGGCGCGCGCGTGTTGGTGAGGTTTAATGGGCGGGGCTCAGATGATTTGAAGGTGCGGTTCTGGTGGAGGGGTGAGGGGTCGCACTGGTTTTAATGTTCTAGTCCGGAGTGGAGAGAACGTGGATGAGCTATACAAACACATACAAAGAGACGTGTTTCTTTTTATTATTATGATGATGATGATGATTAATTAAGCTGCTCCAGGCGCGCGCGAGTTGGCGAGGTTTAGTGGGCGGGGCTCAGATGATGCGGTTGTCCTGACGACCAATAAGAGCGCGTCAGGCTGGGCAGGGGCAGCAGTGCGATGCGCGGCGGGGTGGGGAGCGGAGAGGAGCGGAGAGGAGGACCGGAGAGGAGGACCGGAGCTCCGGAGAGGGACGGATGGTGGAATAAAAGCCAGCAGCGCCCGCCTGTCGCCTTTTTTTTCCCCCGCTCGGTTTCGCGGCGCGTCTCTCTTCCTCCGCGGAGATGTCGGGGGGACGCGGGCCGGGATGGCGGCAGCTGCACGCCGCGTTTTTCAGGCTCCTCTGTCTTATTCCCACAGGCTTCCCCGTCCGGAGCGTGGACATGCAGCGACCCACCGACAACATCACCATCCGCCAGGGCGACACGGCCGTCATCCGGTAAGCTGCGGGTCCCGAACTTCCGCGCCGCGCCGCGAATCCACAACTTTTACTCACAGCGGAATAACCGGGAATAACGACGCCCGGAGCCGCGCCGACGTCCCCGCAGGAGGAAAAGTCAGAAAGAAGCAGAAAAACCCCGTAACGCGGGAACTGCGACATTTTCACTGGAGAGGGACACGCGCAGCTTACACACACAAACGCACACACACACACACACACACACACAGTTACACGCACAGACACTTACACAAACACACACACAGTTACACACACAGACACTTACACAAACACACACACACACAGTTACACACACGCACTTACACACACAGTTACAGGCATGCACACACAGTTTTACACACACACACACACACAGTTACACGCACAGACACTTACACAAACACACACACACGCACACTAACGCACACACACACACACACAGTTACACACACAGACACTTACACAAACACACACACACACAGTTACACACACAGACACTTACACAAACACACACACACACAGTTACACACACGCACTTACACACACAGTTACAGGCATGCACACACAGTTTTACACACACACACACACACACAGGAGCTGTTAACAGACTATTGTTATTGAATGACATGTGTTCATGTTTTTATGAACGTATTTATCATTTTGATTGATTGACGGGTCACATGTTTGCTGATGCTGGTGACAATATGCGCGCCGCCCGTCATTTAATAGATTTCGGCAACATCACCTCCTCATCTGTGTTTCTTCCTCTTTTTAAAGATCCATGTAGCTCCTGATCTGTCTGGTTTGTGGAAAAGCTGATTATGGGCACACACACACACGCACACACACTGTTTTGCAAAGCCAGGCTTTTCTCAGTTTACCCGCCACACTTTAGTCTGTGTATATGTGGGTATATGTGGTGTTGTTGTAGTGTGTGTGTGTCTGTATACGTGGTGTTGTGTTGTGTGTGTACGTGTGTGTGTATACATGGTGGTGTGTGTATTTGTGTTTGTATACATGGTGGTTTTGTGTGTGTGTGTGTGTGTGTGTGTGTGTACGTGTTGTTTTGTGTGGTGTGTGTGTATATACATGTTGGTTTTGTGTGTGTGTATATATACATGCTGTGTGTGTGTATACATGGTGGTGTTGTGTGTGTGTGTGTGTGTGTGTGTGTGTATACATGGTGGTGTGTGTATTTGTGTTTGTATACATGGTGGTTTTGTGTGTGTGTGTGTGTGTGTGTGTATATATACATGGTGGTGTTGTGTGTGTGTGTGTGTGTGTGTGTGTATATATACATGGTGGTGTTGTGTGTGTGTGTGTGTGTGTGTGGTGTGTGTGTGTGTGTATATATACATGGTGGTGTTGTGTGTGTGTGTGTGTGTGTGTGTGTATATATACATGGTTGTTTTGTGTGTGTGTGTGTGTGTGTGTGTGTGTGTATATATACATGGTGGTGTTGTGTGTGTGTGTGTGTATATATACATGGTGGTGTTGTGTGTGTGTGTGTGTGTGTGTGTGTGTGTGTATACATGGTGGTGTGTGTATTTGTGTTTGTATACATGGTTGTTTTGTGTGTGTGTGTGTATATACATGGTGGTGTTGTGTGTGCGCGTGTGTGTATACACGCTCCCCGCGGGTGACGAGTGTGTAGTGACCCCTGGTTTGTATGCACGTGTGATAGATGAGTGGAGGCTGTAGGCGCGGCAGGAGAAGATCCAGGAGGTTCCCCGAGGGCCTCTGGGAGCCGCCAGCGGAGGATGTCTGGTTCTGTAAGCAGGTTCTGCTCTCCTGCCGGGGGAACGGTTGGTTGGCAGCTGGCGGAGATGCGGTGGCTGGCCGCCGATTCAGACGCCCTCGGCCACGGCCCGCCGCAGCAAGGGCTCGGTCGAGCTCCACTCCGAGCACGCTGTTCCCCGTAATAACCAAATCCCACAATCTACCATCTCCTCCAAAACTATTCCGGATCTTCATATCGTGTCCGTCCGGACCTTTATCGGTTGACGCCGGCGTGTCGCCACAGGATGAATGGCCCCGTGCGCTGCCCTATTGATTTACTGTCCCGGCCCTTGTTAGTAACGAGGGAACCCAGGTGACCTCTCAGCCCGGCGAGTTCCTCAGCAGGTTCTCCAGGCGGAGGACCGGAAACCCAGCAAATCTTCTGGCCTCTTTAGCTTTTTACTTCGCAGGTAAATATGCCGACGATCCGCTCGTCAATCACGGTTCCTCGCGCCTCCAGGCAGACGGGGCCGGCGGTTGTTCCGCTGCCGGAGCGTTCTAGCGTTCTGAACGTCTGTCGAAGGTCCCCCGGTCCACGAATGCCTCTTGGATCCAGTTTAACGCATGAGAACCTTCACTTTGATGAAATATGGATGAGGGCGTGTCCGTGTGGCGCTGTATGGTGAGACCGCCGCGTTCTTCTGGAATTCTTCCAATAGTCCAGGCCGTGCGTCTGGAATGATGGTTATCGACCGGAGTCGCCGCTGGCCGCGCCGGTTTCTGGTGGGCGGGGAGAAGGTTCTCTCGCCGCGCCGGTTTCTAGCTGGGCGGGGAGAAGGTTCTCTCCGCCGGCTGCCATTTTTAATTGCTTTGGTACGCGAGGCGGGGCTGCGGGGCTCGTTCGCTAAAGCGTTAATGGCGCGCGGCGCTCCGGTGGCCCGGCGCCGGTCGTCCATCAGCCCCGGCACGCTCCCTCCGTCCTGCTGCAGGCGCCGTCTCCACCTCCCAACGCAAACAGCAATTATAGTTTGTTCGAGGGGTGAATATACGGGTCCTAATGATGGATGCTGGAGCTTCGGGAGGAGAAGTGAGCCTGAACGAGCGATTTCGCCCCGCCCCGCCCCGGCACGTTCTAGAAGAACTCACGATGAAAACAAACATGTTGTTCCTGCCGTTCTGCACGCTAATTAATTTTTTTTTGATGTAAACGTTTCACATGATGACTTTATGCAGAAGATGGTGGTCCTCGCGGTGGTGTAGATGTGTGTTTTGGGCTGATGCCTATTTTGAGGATTTCATACTTGGCTGATTGAAAGTGAAGTTACTGTAATTGTGAGGCACGGCACACGGTGACACGGTGAAACGTGTCCTCTGACTTTAACCATCACCCTGAGTGAGCAGTGGGACCATGACAGGCGCCCGGGGAGCAGTGTGTGGGGACGGGACCTCAGTGGCACCTTGCCGGTTCGGGGTTCGAACCTGGCAACCTTCTGATTTACGGGGCCGCTTCCTTAACCGCCAGGCCACCACTGCCCCATACTTCAGGAAATGTGGAAAGTGTCCGGCGGTTCCGTCTGCATCCTCTGATCGCGGCTCGGTACCCTGTAACAGGATCTCTGAGTGGTAACGTCCACCCTCAGGGTTCCACTGGTAAAAATGGCAGTTGGTTCCGTTTCGGTTGGATTGGCCCGAGCACCGGGAGGCCGGGATCGAGTTGGACGTCCTCCAGCTGAGACGGCAGTGTAGCAGGCGTGGGACGCTTTGTGAAAGTGAAGTCACTTGTGAAACACAGCTGCACAGCACACGGTGCACACAGTGAAATTTGTCCTCTGCATTTAAACATCACCCTTGGCGAGCAGTGGGCGGCCATGACAGGCGCCCGGGGAGCAGCGTGTGGGGACGGTGACTTTGCTCAGTGCAAATAAGGGTCAGGATTCGAACCGGCAACCTTCTGTTTACGGGGCCGCTTCTTTAACCGCTAGACCACCGCTGCCACCACTGCCCCCCCCGTTTCCGGTGACACGGGCTTGCAGATTAAAGTGAAGTGATTGTCACATGTGATACACAGCAGCACAGCACACGATGCACACAGTGAAATTTGTCCTCTGCATTTAACCCATCACCCTGAGTGAGCAGTGGGCACCATGACAGGCGCCCGGGGAGCAGTGTGTGGGGACGGTGCTTTGCTCAGTGGCACCTCAGTGGCACCTTGGCGGATCGGGAATCGAACCGCCAACCTTCTGATTACGGGGCCGCTTCCTTAACCACTAGGCCACCACTGCCCCAGATGTGAGGGGTCCTCCGGTGAACTGGCATCGAGTCGCATGGACAGGTCATTGTTCCCTCGTTTTCGCGTGGCGGCTCGGCCCGGAGGATCCGTCCCGTTGTTCGGCCGGCGTGACGTTATCGCGCCGGAGGCCTTGCGTGGAGCTCGGGGACGTCGCGTGGCGCCGCTTGATAAAACCGCCTCTTCTCAGCACGTCGGGACGAGCAGAACTGCTTTCTTTGTGTCGTCCTTTTTTTTTTTAATGACGCGCGGTGCAGTACCGCGTGGAGATAAAGAACCGGAACCCGAGGCGTCAGAACACCGCGGCACCTTTTTAATACGCGAGCCGGTAAGGTGCCGTAAGTCGGAGATTAGAAGGTGTCTGTGTTGGGCTGAGATGCGGCGGAACCGAACGCCGTTCTAATGACGCTTCAGTAACTAATTGCATCTTTGGCAGCTCGGTAAAGTGTGACGGCAGGCGGCACGTCTGCGAGAAGAACCCCATTAGAAGCGAAACCGCGGCCTTTCCACGTCCAGACAAGTGCGCGTTTGGTGATCACGGCGTTAATTAGCCGCGGCGCCGCGGTGACCTTTCGATACGTGTAACGGTGCCCACGCACGCCCTGATTGGCCGCCGCAGGGTCCGGAGCCAGATGTGCGCGGGATCAAAGCCACGTTCGCCCCGATCCCGGCTTCTCCTCCCGGGTCTCCCGGTTTGTGGACACGAGCGCTGTCATTAACGCAGCGGTGGCACCGAGTGGTGGCTGATGGGACGCCGGTGGGAGTGGATCAATGTTGCTACTGGATAAAGACAGGGAGAGAGAGAGAGAGCGGGCGTGTGTGTGCGTGTGGGTGAGTTTTCACATATGATGGGCTTCAGCGTTACCGTGGGAACGTCCACTGGAGGTCCTGTCCTTCTTCTGAACCCCCTAATCAGTCAGCATGTAGGTCACAGCAGTCTTCTCCACGAGGAGGACACTTTTTTTTATATTCTCTGTGCAATATTCACTCCACGTTCCATACGTCTGGCAACAAAAATTATATATAAATATGCAAATGAGTTGCCATTTACAAAACATTTATATGCAAAAAGTAGCGTGTGTGTGTGTGTGTTGGCACTTAAGTAGACTTTCCTTCGGAAAGGTGCCAATCCCGCCCTCCAGCAGTGAAACTTGACATCGTCCCGCTTGTCTGGTTCGCCGCTGCGAAGATGAAGATGATCCGTGCGGCCGACAGCAGGACGACGCCGTTCCCGCCGGGATGATTGGCGTTCTTCAGAAGTGAGAAGGTTCTGGCGGGGCCCAACTCCGCCGGCCGGACTCCGGTTAAATATCATTTCTGGCGGTTCCTCGCCACCCCGGGACCGTTTTTATCGCCGCGGCCTTCTCCGACGGGCCGGTGACCTGATTCGGAGCGGGAGAACCGGGACACGCAGCATTAGGGCTGCGGCCGCATAATCCCCTGCGAGGCCATTCCGGGCGCCGAGCTGGATTTTCAAATCAATTTCATTCCGGCTCCAAATAAATAAATAAAAAGCTGCAGCCGGGCGGCTGACCGACTTCGGTCCGGTAGCAGAGACGGCGCCACAGTGGTTTTTACTGCCGGAATGTCGCGGGTCTTCCAAGTTTGACTGGTCGGGGGACATTTTTCCAAAACCGACCGCATGCTTCCGTTACCGGCGGTGTACAAACAGCGTTCGGTGGTGAGCGGGGAACGGGAGCAAAATTCCTCTTGCATGATGGGAATGGTCGGTTTAGAATCGTGTAATTACACTGACCACTAGAGGCAGCGTTCGTTTTTTACATTTACAGCATTTATCAGACGCCCTTAACCAAAGTGACTTACAGGGACCGTCCCCCCCCTGGAGACACTCAGGGTTAAGTGTCTTGCTCAGGGACACGATGGTAGTAAGTGGGGTTTGAACCTGGGTCTTCTGGTTCACAGGCGAGCGTGTTACCCGCTAGGCTACTACCACCCTTTTTAGTCCCTGATGCGCCGAGTGAAATTAATGAGGACCTGATTGAGGAACCGTGTTTCCCCGCAGCACCGATGCTTCGTCTTAATCGAGGGTGGTGGCGAGGCCGCGCCCGTCTGTTTTCGGTCAAACAAACTTCACACAAACGTCTTCTGGCCTCCCAGGAGCTCCACCGTTGATCGATCTGGGGAATGACGGCATGAGCGGCAGAACCTCCACCGTCCGGTTCTGCCTCAGTGGTCCCATCCCAGATGAGTGGGAGTCAGCGGACGGGCCGGCGTCATCGTGGCGGAGTCGGCCTGATGGGGAAACACGTTCTGCTCTGATTCTGACTTCATATTTATCGATTTTTCTGGTCTCCTAAATTGGCTGCGCTTGGCTGTCGGGTCGGCCGTGATGTGCGTTGGACACGTCCATGGAACCGGCTGAAGGTTCGTTAAAACCTCAACTCCCATCAGAATCTGAGTCTGCTCGGCGTCCTCGTCTGGTTCCTGCAGGAGCATCACGAGCACGTTCTCCTCCAAAATCCTGCTCTAAATGCCCGTTGTGGCGATCGTGATCGTCCCACGTCCTTCTACCCAATTAAAGTCCACTCAGCTCCGCCCCCCCAACAGCTGTACAGCTGTAGCGCAGGGGATCCGACGGCCCCGCCCTTCTCAGGGAACACGGCACGGATTTGGGTCAAGAAGTGGGTTGCCCTGATTTCCCTGCTGATGAGGCTTCCTCGCTGCAGGGAGTTCTGCAGATGTTCCTGGGCACCTACTGTCCTGGCCAGGGCGTGCGATTTTTGAGATGTTGCCAGGACCACACTTGCTCGGCATTGGGAGAAGACACTGAACCAGACAACGGGAATCTAAATTATTTCAAAGGCGATTGACGGTGGATTGACCTGCATGGAAGATGACCCTCTCCTCATCCCGCCATCTTCTCACAATCGCCCCTCCAACGCTGCATTTCACTTCCTGCTTCTGTTGAAGCAGGAAGCTTCTGTTTTACATCTTCTCATTTACGCCGGTTAAACAAAAGAGCGTAAATGAGAAGTAAAGGTGAAGTTGTTCAACATTCGCTCTATTTGACCCCGAGTAATTGCAGCGTTCCGCGTTTCTTTCAGTCGAACCCCAGACTAATCGGCGCGCGCGGTTCCGAGGCGGGTTCTAAAGGGCCGAGCGAGGCGCCTATTGTCCCGTGTTTTTCACGCCTCCCCGGCGCTCTTACTGCGGGGTTAAACGGATTCTAAACCCCTATGGTTATCCCATCAGCTGTGACCGAATTCTCCCCGAAGGACCTGCGCGGCGCCGCCAATCGAGTTGTAGGTGGGGGAGACTCCGGGGGAACCACCGGGAGGTTCTCTCCGCCCCGCCACGTTCTCCGTCCAGGCCCCTCATTTCCCCGTCTCTCAGATCAGATTCTGAATGGGGCTCCGCCACGCTCGCGCCAGGCCTCCGGTAACGCTGATGAAAATGATGCGATTAGCGGCACTTTAATTTTCATCTCCGCGTTTGGCCGGGATTAGTCGGGGCCGCGGGATTGGCCGAGACGGCTGATTTTTCCTTTTATGGTGCCTGTTCCGGCGGTCAGATTATCTCTAATCTCAGGCTCTCTGCCTTTACCTCGGGAGAGGGTCAGATGTGCAGATTTAGCGGCTCTTCGCGGGCCGGGCTGCTTGGCTCTGATTGGTCAGATGTAATTAGCGGTGGAAAGCCGGGCGGCTGCGGTGGAAAAGGGCCGTTTTTTAAATAAAAAGCCGCGCCGGGGCGCCATTTGTAGCTTTCTGGGCCGCAGACTGTAATGAGACGTAGAAACGGGGTCAGAGACACGTTCAGAGAGAACATTAATTTGCATAACTGTTTATTCGTGGAACAGAGGACGCGTTCCGTCGGGCTAGAACGTGCAGCGGCGTGGTTGCGATAACGATCGGAGCGCATCACGGTTCCGTCCGGCGGGATCGGAGGGTGGAACCCGGTCTGGTGTGTGGAAAGAAAAAGTGAAGTGATTGTCACTTGCGACAGCAGCACAGCACACGGTGACGCGGTGAAATGTGTCCTCTGCATTTGAACCATCACCCTTGGTGAGCAGTGGGCGGCCATGACGGGCGCCCGGGGAGCAGCGCGTGGGGACGGTGCTTTGCTCGGTGGCACCTCGGCGGATCGGGATTCCAACCTGATTACGGGGCCGCTTCCTTAACCGCTAGGCCACCGTGGAGGTGCTGCGGCGTTGCCGCGGCCGCCCTCCATCGCTCGTTCCCTGTTTTCCCAGGTTAAACGGGTGCTTTGCGCCGGTGTCCCACCGGCGGCTGTAAATGCGGCGCCGCGCGTGGAGATGCGGGAGCAGCAGCCCTGCGGCTCCTTCATAAACGGAGAGTTAAAGGTCACCCGGCGCCCGGTTTATCGGTAATGTGAGGCTTTCGTGCTTCATTGGTCACATCTGGCCGCGACGGCGCGGTGAGGACGCCGGCTCGGGTTCTGTAGACGCGTAGAGAAAGTACCGAGTATAATTAGCACTTAAATAGTCCCGTGTCGCGGTGCAGACGGCGGAGAGGAACCCTCGTCTCTCCTCCTGCGGCGGCGCTAATTCACGGTTGTCCACGTCCCCGACGCCCACGCCTCGGACGAAGGCCGCGGGCAGGGCGGCCATGTTTAAACCCCGCCACCGGCTGACGGCTGCGGCTTTCGGAGGCGTGTGGGGCGGGGCGTAACTCCTCCCTCCACGTCACCGCCAGCGAACCCCAAAAACAACTAGAATGGTTCCGGCGAATTATGCTTGGAGCTCGGCTGAGTCTTTAATTTGCCGGAACGTGGAAATTGATCCGGCCTTCATCATTATTCTGTGTGTGCGCGTGGTACAAAAATGTGCCAATTATGATGCGTCACGCTGCGGGCGCGGCACTGAGGTGTTGCATCTGATCGGCCGTGAGAGGAGGAATCCTGGCGCTCATCGTCCTCGCCGTCTCCCCTGGAGCCGTCAGGGCCGCCGGGAAGAAGAAGCCGTTCCTGTCTCCCGCGGCGGGAGCGGCACCCCGGTGGCGCGACGTGATGACAAATCCGTGAAGGGATCATAGCGCCGGAACTCTGAGCGAAAGCGTACGGGAAGGCGCTGGGGGGGCGTGGTCTGCACGTTTGTTCGCACCAGAGCTCGTTTCTGGAAGGTCACGTGACAGGAATGGGGACATCCTGGGACATCCGGCCAGGTTTCGGTGTTTATTCCCTTCAACTGACAACCAGTCAGAGGAGTTAAACCCATGAATATGGACGATTACTTGAATCGCTTTGATAAATATGTGGTGGGCGGGGTTTGTCGGGTATGTAGTCGCTTGCGTAGGAGCCTGCGGAATCGTCCTTGGGTTCACGCTGTTCGCCGGTTCCATGAAACGAAGACATGGCTGCCAACGCTGCTGTTCACATATAGTAATGAGGTCGTGACCCCGTCGGCTTAGCCGGCAGCCGCGGCGGGGATCCAGTCGGCGTTTGTCTCGTATTTATAGATCCACGTCCGGCTGAACCACGGGCCGGTGGACGGCTCCTGATTCGCTCCGCTAATGAAATGCCTTCAATGGCGGCCATCTTGCTGATGGACCGAGCCGACTGTGTGTGTGTGTGGAGGGCCGGAGTTTGGCCGATCGTGGAGGATTATCATCATCATCATCATCTTCAATTTAAGACCCCTGCGGACCCTCCATCTTCCAGAAGCTGGACGTGGTGGGACGCTGCCGGGCTACAGAGCCGCTCTCCTGCGGAAAGCGCTGAAGCAGCAGTCGGGACGCATTACGGCAGCCGTTTAATTTCAAAGCCAGACTGAAGGATCTGACGGAGGAGTCTCCATCCTTCTCTCTCCAGGGCCTGCAGATGATTTCAGGCCTTTATTCTTGAAGGAGACTCTTTATTTTTATCAGCTTTTTGAAAGAAAAGAAAAATCCTCTTTATGATGAGCCGCAGATGACAGGGCTAACAGAGCAGCGAGGAAAGACCCAGAAACATCTGCAGACGCATTCCTCACATCAACACAAACAGACTGAATCATGGGACGTGGAAGCGCGTGGAGCTGCAGGTTCTTACTTTACAGCTGAGATGCAGAATCTGAAATCCACACGGACATGATCAGATATCAAACGATGACCAGGGCATCAGGGCTTTAATGCAAGAATTAACACGTTTATTTCGGGGCGTTATTATTATTATTATTCCATCATTGAACTGGATTTCTTTTTAGTATTAACTTTATTTATGGGCGGGTGATTGGTGAATTTGGTGGTTCATCTTCTGCCTGAAGAGCCCCTTTATGAAAGAGAATATAATTATTATATCTGAGCTGAGGCCTGACGCGTCCTTTCTCAACGCGTGGAAGATGCATGAAAAACATCGTTTAGCAAATTGCCTGATGAAACGCTGCAGGCGTCTAGACGACTTTCAGCATGAATGCGCCGTGATTGGTGCAGTGATGGGCGTGGCCGCGTGCCGCTTTCTTTTCAAGATTCGTATTTTTGGGGAACATTGAGTGTTTATCGCGAGTTCCCGAGAGCAGAGGAACTCTGCAGAGATCCAGACATACTGCTTACAGTACACTGGCATCTAGCAACATGCAGAACGTGTGGGTGTGTGTTCGTGTGTGCACGTGTGTTTTGTGCATGTGTGTGTTTGTGTGTGTGCATGCGTGTTCGTTCATGTGCATGTGTGTGCATGCGTGTTCGTTCATGTGCGTGTGTGTGTTGCGTGTGTGCATGTGTGTTTGTGTGTATGTGTTCGTGCGTGTGTGTATTCATGTGCGCGTGTGTGTGTTCGTGTGTGTGCATGCGTGTTCGTGCGTGTGTGTGTGCCTGTGTGTGTGTTCTCCTGCTCTTGATGCAGATTTATAGTCATCTGTTCCACTTTCACTCTCTGATCTTGGTGTTTTTGTGCCTCTAATTATTCGGGGGGACGTCTCGATTTTGCGTCTCGGGGACATTCAGCCCCTCGTTTTGATGCGATTCCCTCCAGAGCAGACGGCGTTCCGCTGGGAGTGTGTTTCAGACCCTCTTCTCGTCCTCCACGCCGTCACCGCCGTCACCCTCCAGTCGAATGCAGGATTTTTGACCCCCGTGTGGAGTTGTGTGTGTTTTGCTTTGAAAACGTCTTTATAATCTGGTTATTGCGTAATTGCGGTCGCGTGGTGCAGCTGCTGTTTGTGTGAAGTGGTCTCGGCCGGCTGAGTGGCGTGGAGTACCGGCGGTGGCGGTGGAGGAAGATGGACTGCTGCTGGATCGGTTTGTTTTGGGGTCTGCAGTTTGGGGACCCTGCGGACCCGGACGCGTTATTAACTGCTGGAATTTGTGCAGGTGCGGCGCGGCGGCGGTCTCGGCGCGGCGTGGGTGACGCCGTGATTTAAGGGGCTCCGGCGTGGAGTTTATTGGCCGCTAATTGCACGTTGGCTCTTCTGTTTAAATCATTGTCGGTGGAAATAGATCAGAGGGGTCTGCAGCGGGACAATATAAAACCCATTACGAGTGGCCTGGATTCGTCCTGCTGTTTAATTAGAACCCGCGGCCGGAACCCGGTGGATGTCTGAACAGATGATGAGGGGAGGGTCCCCAGACTTGGTCCCCACGCAGGTCCCCCGTCACCCCACAGCGGCTGACCGAGAGGCGAAGGACGTGAAGGTGAAGAGTCGCGGCGAGATTACCACCAAAAATCCGTCGTAATTACACCGAAATCCCCCGAAACGCCTCATTTACAAACTCATCCACTGCAGAACGTTACAGCCGAAGAACCGAGCTGCGGTTCCTGCTGCATCTTTACCAGATCAGAGGAGGTTCGTGACCACGGCCTGATGGCGGAATATGTTCATGTAGGTTTTTACATAAAAATCTGAATCTGTCCTTCAGAGAAGATGCGCCATCTTCTCACCCCAGCCCCCCTGGTTCCTCCTGGGCCCCCCCGAAACACCCTGGTTCCTGACGTGTGGAAAAGTGACTCCATGAAGTATCGGTGTTTGTGGGTGGAATGTTTACATCAACAGAATTCCGTCTCTAATTTCCTTCCCCGTGCCGCCATTATTCATAGTGCGGTTTTTAAAGGGATTCATTTTGCATGTGTGTGCAGAACCCAGACTCCTGGTTCTCTCTCTCACACACACACACACACACACACACACACACACACGCGTCTCACTCTTTATCATTCAGAATGTTTGTGATGATCTGATTATTTATTCGGGTATTTAATTGCGGTTCTAAATTCTACTTCTTTCACCGGAGCACCTGGGAGATTCCGGGTTTTATTTGCTCGTAAAACTGTTCTTGTCCGTATCCTGCAGTAATGATGCGTTTTTATTAGGACGTTGTGTGTTGCATGTCTGTCGTGATGGTCCAGTAGTGGGAATATGAGGTGAGGAGGGTTCTCCGGTGGGCCGTATCGGGCGGAGTCTCTCATGTTTTGTTCTTTGAGCTCTGCATCTACGTGACGGCAGGGCTGCGAGTCTTCCATTCCGTCTCCAGCGCCGGTGACTCCTCAGACGTCGGCGTTCAGCCACCAGTTTGTCCACCAGCTGTAATTAATGGACCTACTGGACCGAGAGGGACTCCCCAGTGCCGACAGCCCCAGTCGCATCGTGATTTCTATCGGCTTCATCTGTTCGGACCTGATTGAATATTGACCCTGAGTGTTGCCCGGGTCGCTGTTGGAACTGTGATTAATAAACCGGCTTTGCCGCCAACCAGGTTCCTCTTGTGGCTCAGCTGGAGAACCGGTGAAGAAAACCAAACTTGGTAATGTACATGAATGATGGTGGGTGGTAGTAGCCTAGTGTGTAACACACTCGCTTATGAACCAGAAGACCCAGGTTCAAACCCCACTTACTACCATCGTGTCCCTGAGCAGGACACTTAACCCTGAGTGTCTCCAGGGGGGGACTGTCCCTGTAACTATTGACTGTAAGTCGCTCTTGATAAGGACATCTGTGCCTGTCATGGCTGACCACTGCTCACCAAGGGTGATGGTTAAATACAGAGGACATGTTTCACCGTGTGCACAATGACTTCACTTTCACTTATTACTGTGGAGCTTCAGATTTAACTTTTTGTGACAAAAAAAGGGTTCATCTACGACCCAGCTGTACATAAAGTGACGCTCATGTGACCTTGTGATCGTAAATAATATAATATGGTGGAAAGGTGTTTAAATAGATGCAGCATCAGAGTGATGGTATAACACATATAACAGATATGGTCATACTGGGGTGTTAGTAGCCTAGCGGGTAACACACTCGCCAATGAACCAGAAGACCCAGGTTCAAACTACCATCGTGTCCCTGAGCAAGACACTTAACCCCGAGTGTCTCCAGGGGGGGACTGTCCCTGTAACTACTGATTGTAAGTCGCTCTGGATAAGGGCGTCTGACAAATGCAAATGATGACTGACGGGAATGTTGAAAAGCTCTCCTGTCCTGAGGGTGTGGCCTGGTGTGTGTGTGTGTGTGTGTGTGTGTGTGTGTGTGTGTGTGTGGCGGAACCGTTCTGCTGATGACCGCGCCCTGCACCGCACTCGCTAATCAGGAATCCGCATCCGATAAAGATCAGCGCTCCATCCATAATTCAGGCCCGCAGTAACTGTGCGCCCATAAATACGGCAACAACGAGACGCATGCTGGGACCTCCTCCGGAACCTCCTCCGGAACACGCTGGTCCATCGATGGTCCCTAAACCAGAAGAGCTTGAGGAGAATCGGACCGGCGCCCCAACAAACCCGTGCAGATCGAGGTGGGCAATTAATCGTGCGCCATGTTCGGCCCTCGCCTAATTACCGCCTCCGTGTTCCTTCACACTCGGAGCGTTTTACATCTTCCCTCCGACCGTGCCGCGATCGCGCCGGGTTCCCCACAAAGGCGGTTCCGCCCCAGAACCTCCTCCTGAATGGCGCGGCCTCCGCTTGCGTCTCGGAGGTACGATCGATGCGGCGGGGAACGGGGCAGTCGTGACTGGTTAATACTCGGGCCCGTCGAGAGGCTGCGTTCTAGACAATACGGAACGCAGGGACGCGGCTCAGATGGATTCCTGGCTTTTAATCATTTGTCAGGTTTCCATATTGTTTTGTGTGTGTGTGTGTGTGTGTGTGTGTGTGTGTACCTGGTAATATCTGGCCGTGCGATGACTGATATGATTGTTTCTCTGCAGACGGCGCTGCCAACCGCTTTTCTGTGTGCGGTTAACGGCGGCGCAGCGTGGCGATATCCATCATCTTCGCGCCGTAAAACCGTTTCGGCATAAATCACTCCGCCGCCGCAGTCGGGTAAATTACGGAGCGGCGGCGCGGACGCGCCTCCACCGAGCTGCGCGCCGCCCGATCTTCACCTCCATCCGTCAGGCCGAGGCCCGCGACCCCCGGGATCAAACCGGCCGCACCGTGCGGGCGTCGTTCGGGGACCAGCATCAAATCACGTCGTGGAGAACCGGATCTCCACCCATCACCGCGGCCCGTCCATGTGGTGGCCTGCACCACACACTGCTCCCCGGGCGCCTGTCATGGCCGCCCACTGCTCACTCAGGGTGATGGTTAAATGCAGAGGACAAATTTCACTGTGTGCACCGTGTGCTGTGCTGCGTATCACAAGTGACAATCACTTCACTTTTTTTTTTTTAAATCTTCTCTGTGATGCTGGAAAACTGCACTGCCAAAGTGGTACCACCTGTGTTCATCTCCTCTGGGTTCTTCATGGGTTCTTCCTTTGCTCTTGATAGATTCATCATGGAATATTTTATGGAGAAATGTTTTGTAGTTTTTTAAGTGATCCTTATCCAATGTGACTTTACAACGTGCTTCCATGTTACCATGGATGAAGAGATCAGTTCTGGTTCACTAGGACCCCCAACTATGAATACAATCTTTTTATTCACTCTGTTCTAGTTTCTATACAGAAGTCAGACAAGAAGAAGGTTACAAGTTCATCTAAATCTTCTCTAAAGAGGAAGGTCTTGAGCTGCCGTGTGAAGGTGCTCAGTGACTGAGCTGGAAGTTCATTCCACCACCGAGAGGCCAAGACGGAGAAGAGTCTAGATGAGCGTCTTCCTTTTACCTTCAGAGATGGAGGGACCAGGCGAGCAGTACTGGAGGCTCGGAGTAAACGAGGTGCAGTGCGAGGTGTAATAAGGGCTGTGAGGTAGGATGGTGCTACTCCATGTTTGGCTTTGTAGGCCAGTGGAGGGAACGTAGCAGAGGGGCGGTGTGGGAGAAGTTGGGAAGGTTGAAGATCAGTCGTGCTGCTGCTGCAGGGAGACTGATGCTCTCAGAACATCCAAGTTTCGAGTACAGCGCTAAACTCAACTTAAGACCCCGCAGCGAAGAACAGCCGTGCTGAGAGATGGTGGAACCTCAAAAGCTCCAGACTGCAGTCATTAGCTTGCCGGCGCCTAATTGTTCCGTTGTGAGGAAGAGAGTTCTGTTTTTACAAGCCGCCACTACAGCATAAAAAAAGAAGTATTCCTCCTTCTCAAGGTCGATGCGTCAGGGTCTCTTCATCAGCATCCTTGAGTTCTGTCTCTGCTGTTCTTCATCAACTACTGTTTTTTTTTATTTATCTGTTGTGCAGAACGTTTCCTGAATGTTTCCTGAACTCCCAGCAAAAAAAATGTCCTCTGCTATGGTTCTGCATGAAGGAGCAGAAGGAGCAGGGTCCGTCTTTGTGGAGTGATCTTAGCCCCGCCCTCTCCGTCTGGAGGCGGGCCGCTTGTCTGTGGCGAGTTTCCTTGACTGTGCTCAGGGGAACGTTGCACGCTCCCGTTTCATCGCTGGATAATATCAACCTCGGCACTCTGCAATGTTCATTTATTTACTCGCGATCAAAATGGCTGCCAGTAGCAGAACTGATGGGAGTGGGCGGCCCTTCAGGCCCGTAAAACGCTCCGCGCCAGGCAGATGGCGGATCTTCTCACCGCCCTGCAGCTCCTGCTGCAGACCCGGTCCTTATCTGGTAGACCCGAAACGTTATGCGCATATAGAATCAGGAATAATTGATGAGGGGATTCACATAAATTAAACAAAAAAACTTGAGTATTAGAATCACCAGATAAGTGTATGAGTGGGAGGCGGGGCCAATCAGCTGTTTGGAGACCCCAGAAGCAGAATACTCCAGAACATTTCTTTTTGTGCCATTAAGACTATGTGAAGGTGACACCGATCGAGACGGTGACACATTCTTGCACTTCAGCAGCTAACTGCCACTTGGGAGAAACTGGCTGCTCTTTTTCAGAGGGGGCGGGGCAGACGAGAGGGGGCGTGACTTCTGCGCCTTGTTTTGCAAAGACTTCTCACTGGCTGCTTGTGGGTGTGGTCTGCAAGAGGAGCGGGTCTGTCTTTCTGTAGCAGATTTATCCCACACACACACACACACACACACACACACACTGTCAGCACTCATCTGCTGAACATACATACATCACACACACACACACACACACACCATTAGCACACTAAAACGCTCTTATCACAGGATGAGGCTCCAGCCGGCAAGAGGAAGAGCAGCAAAACTCCGCCCCCCTGCAGAGACTCTAGAACATTAGAACACACACGCTGCGGTTCTGTTTCTCTCCCCCAACTGGACTCCGTGCTTGACCCCGCCCACTCGTCCCGTTTCTCGCCCCTTTAAATCGAGGGACGGTCTCGGTATGTCACATGAGCAGACAGCTTATGGATGATAATGAAGGTGATAATGAAGGGTACTGGCGAGGTGCTGTAACATCTTCCCCTGTTTACCCAGCCGCCGTTCTGTGGTGTTAATGTTCCGTACTCACTGAACGAGTGAAGGTTACTGTCCAGAGGAACTTACATTAAGTCAGTGGCGAAAGCGACTGATCGGAGCTCAGTATTCACTAAACTCACATTTTGGGTGATCCTGGGGGCATAGGCATAATTTGCACTTTTCACGCCCGTTGGGTGAAACTGTCTCTCTCTCTCTCTCTCTCTCTGGGTAGTTGTGGCTGTCGGGTTCTGAGTTCCGTCACGCGGCGGCGACGCCCCCTGAGCTGCGGACTCCTGCTAATTATCCGAACTGACGCCGTGTTCTACCTGCCCAGATGGAAGAACCCCTCCAATTAACAGGCGCTGTCAGACAGCGGCGCCCTCGCCACCTCGCACATGTGCCGCTGTCCGTGGTGTGTGTGTGTGTGTGTGTGTGTGTGTGTGTGCGTGTGTGTGTGTGCACGTGTGCCCAGATGGCAGGGTTAGCCTGGAGTTTCCTTTCAATTAGAGGGGCGGATGGTGCCGTTAACTCAGCAAAACCGCGATCTGCCGTCCGGATAAGATGATTATCACATTTTTACATTGTAAACAGGTCACCTGTTCAAATCAAACCAACTCCCAGAATGCACTTGGTCGACAGGGACCGCTCATCTCTGCGGGTTCAGAGGTCACGGCCGAGGCACCCCAAGTCCTACGCGTCCCCTCCGCCCCACGAGCCGCTGATCCGTCCCCCTTTTCAGGGATCAATCCCGTCCTTCCTGTTTAATTTGCCATGGTCAGCGCGCCCATGGCTCCGAGCCGCCCTTCCCGCATGACTGGCCCGGCCAATTACCGTAACCTAACGACGCCGGGTTATTACACCGCAGACTGTGATATCGACAGAGCCCTGGGCCCAATTAATTAGGGCGCCGGCCTCGTTATGTTTGCGCTGGGGGATTTGTGGGGAATATGTTCATTAATTTCTTTAATGCCGGAGACAAACACCGGCTCGCCCCTGATTGGCTGGCCAGTCGTGCTCCTGAACCCGGCGATAATTATCCGCCAAACGAAGACGCTCGGCTCGATGGAATATTGCAAACAACGCGTTTGTTTCGGTATCGTTCTGATTGGTCGTGAATGGTTTTCTGAGCACAGCTGCGCTTTATTGATATTTTATGGGCGGGACTTTTTTTTAAAATGCAGATCAGCGATTTGAAAGGATAAAAGACATGTTCATTTTTCCCGGCGAGATGCAGCTTTTCGGCATTAACATGGTCAACACATTTACATATTACCAGACGCCCTTATCCACAGTCCCCCTGGGGACTGCTCAGGGACACGATGGTAGTAAGTGGGGCTTGAACCGTGTTGTGGTTTATAGGCGAGCGTCTCGAGAGGTAATTAATCAGCCGTTAATAAATAGAGACGCATGGTGTGTTTTCATATTCATGTGGAGATCCTCAGCCTGTTAAATCACCTGTCAGCTGCTGCTGTCTCCTGTCTCAGGCTCCGCCCATGTTCCAGATTGGACGGGATGGAGCGTCTCGGATTGACTGAGGCAGCAGATGCTCCTCCGTTCTGGTCACGCGGGGTTCCTGCTGCTGGCTTGTGAAGTAAAGGAATCGAGGAATAAAATCTTTTAATGCGCCGCATTATAAATAAAACGGGGGAAATGCTGCATTCCCAATCCATTATGCATGCGGGTTCCTTTAGAAATGCCATTAAACATTTTTCCGAACTTTTATCTCCCGGCCGGGCGGAGCGCGAGCAGAGCTCTACTCAACAACGTCATAATCCCGCCTTTATTAAAACGTGCGGGAAAACCGCTCTGACGTCACGTTACTGATTTCAAGATTTTTCACGTGCTGCATGTTTATATTGCCACTAGTGCTAGATCAAATTCGATCTAGATCAAAGTCCTGTCTGCTGAGGTCAGGATGAGCTGGGAAATCACACCATGAAGGGTAGATGTTTTATCGTAATGCCATCAAAATCCCCCAAAAATTGCATTCGAAATGTTCTTTGTTTGCACGCCCAGCACTTGCTGGGGAGAAATAATAAAGTAAAACGTGGTGATTCATGAATAATAACGTACTGAAGGACACCGAATCATTGTCTGATGGGAAAGAAAGAGGATTCTTCTCCTTCTATAGTTGCTGAGTTACCTTTTACTTGAAGAACTTTAATCTCCGGAGGCTTTTAGCGCTTCTGAAGGTCCGTGCCACGTTCCGATTAGGAACTTTAAGACAAGGTCAGAGTCTATTTTGCACAGTGAAGCTGATGTCAGGGCCCAGGCTGAGTTATTAAGCCGAAAAATGAACAACGGCTCCGCCATCGGAGATAAGGTCTCTCCAGCTCTTCTCCACACCGCTGTACCGGCACGTAGGAGAAAGTCCAGCACAAGGACACGGAATACGAGAGGGAGGGAAAGCATAAACAGCCTCCGCGGGGGACGGATTCGCCCACGTTCAGGCCCATTACTGCAGAACCACTGGCCACGGTTCACGGCATCGAGCCAAGTGGACAGAACAGCGAGGGACGACTGGACGGGCATGAAGAGCCGCGTCACCATCAGACAGGAAGGACAGAGTCACCAGGCGCCGCTATTTACAGGAAGTGTCCGTCATTTTGAGAGCATGCAGGGGGCGGGGCATGGACTTTATTCAAATGTTGGAGATGCCCCCATGGTTATATTGGAGATAATAATCATAATAATCAGTGGATCAGTGGTGGCCTTAGTGGGACAGCGGTCAGCTAGCGGTTAAGGAAGCCGCCCCGTAAAGGAAGCCGCCTGTCATGGCTGCCCACTGCTCACTCAGGGTGATGGGTTAAAGGCAAAGGACACATTTCACTGTGTGCACCGTGTGACAATCACTTCACTCACTTTAAGGATTATGAAACGACAGTAATAATAATAAAGCTGCGCTAAAGGCAGCAGGAATTGAAGTAGCCGGTTTTATTATGCTAATTGGCCTCGGTTGAGGAGGGGTGGAGAAATGACTCGGTGGAGGGCCGCCGTAAGGAATACGGATGAATGGGGAAGGCGACCGGGCTCGACCGCGGGCTCTTTAATTAAACTTTATTTATACGGCCGGTGTTTGTAATCTGGAGCCAGAGCGTACGATACGGTACGAGTGGGTTTCACTCGGCTGCTTCCCTCCTGTTAATTAACCGCGAGAAGGTGTTCACCGTTGACGAGAAACTCGCCGTAAATCACAAAATGGCCTCCGCGTCTGAGTCAGTGTTCCGCATTGCCTCGGGCCGCCGTGCGCTAATTCCGGCCCGCAGTGGAACAAGAGCCGGCCGCTTCATTTGAATAAAAGCGGGACGAAGCCGAGTAATTATTCCACTAATTAATCTCCTCACCACGTCACGCCACGTCATGCCAGGGAACAACTGTGGTTCTGCTGCCCTCCTGTCCTTTGCAACTAGTTTGACCTTGAGAGTCTCCGACGGATCCTGTGCCGGTGGAAATAAAGAGGAACCGAAACGAGTCCACGGTCATGAGAACGTCGTCTTCTTACATTTACAGCATTTACCAGACGCCCTTATCCAGAGCGACTTAGTCAGTAGTTACAGGGACCGTCCCCCCCTGGAGACACTCAGGGTTAAGTGTCCTGCTCAGGGACACGATGGTAGTAAGTGGGGTTTGAACCTGGGTCTTCTGGTTCATAGGCGAGTGTGTTACCCACTAGGCTACTACCTACCATTAAGAACATCTGCATTTTGTGTTAATCTGTAGACGCTGCAACACGATTGGCCAATCAGCTAAGAACAATGCCGCTTGCCCCGCCCCCTGAGTGCCACAGAAATGTTTCGTTCCGAGATGGAACCCCAAAGATCCAACCTTTAGGCAGCAATTAGCAGATGAGAGCATACAATGTATGACTGGCGCGTATGAGTTTTTAATAAAAGGTGGCGTTCTGTGGTGGTCGGTTCATCCATCATGGAACTTAGCGGGTTCCTTCGTCCGTCAGGCGATAGAACAGCAGACCTATTGTTCTCGGGGAAGATGTATGTGTTGTTGTTCCGCGCGGCAGCCGCTTTAATCTCACCTGTCTGTGCGCGCAGGTACGGGCGGTACCGGCTTTAGGCCCTGTCCAGATCCGCAGATAGAGGAACCCAGGAGAACGTGGAGCGAAATTGAACCCGCAGGTTGGCTTTTACCTGCGTTCCCTCGTGAGGACGGAAATAAAAGCCTGAAACGGAACGTTCCCCGGGCCCACAGAACGTTCCGTTTCCTTCCCCCGACTCATCACCATTCATCCCACGCAGCCGCGTAGGTTCCTCCGGAGATCCGTCACTGTCCTCATCAGGACCCGGCCCCGTTTACCTCCAGCTCCGCCCCGAGATGCGATATGCAAATGATGCCCGACACTAATTGTGCCCCCGGCCGCTGGGCCAGAACAACCCTCCTAAGTGGATGTTAATGAGACGCGGGACAAAAGGAGACTTTGCCAGGTTCCGCCGGGCCTTGTTTGTTTGCTGGGCTGTTCTGTACGTTATCTGGCGCGCTATTCCGGGCCTCGGCTGGGAATCTGCCGCCTCTTATCGCGGATGCTGCGGCTGCGGCTGCTATTAGGAGAGCAAGCGGGAGAATAAATTGGAGCCTCTGCCGTACGCTCCGCTGTTTCTAACGCCGTTCCCGTCCTTTGCTCGCTTTGTTCCGTCCAAATTACGCGGGATACATAATCCGTACCGGCGCCTTGCTGCAGGCGCTGCTTTTTATTCTTTTTCAGGAACCGACCTACCGATTCCGTCCCAGGAACGAAGCCGCGGCTGCTGCTGTACGAGCGCCGTTATTATTATTATTATTATTTCTATTATCGTGCGGGGAAATTGTGGGAGACACAAAACGCCACTTATGCTCATTATTCTGCGGCAGCGTCCGCGTTCCGCTGCTTTTTCCGGAGGAATCGATCGCCGTTACGGGCGGCGGCCTGTTGGGTCCCTGGCTGCCGTCCGATCAGGTGACCCATATTCTACAGGCGTGGAATGCCGGTCCGGGCGTGAGGGTGTGTTGGAACATCGGTTCCCTCTGGAACGGTTCGGTGGAGCAGCCGTGTCAGATCTGTGGTGGCAGGGGACTAGCGGGGGACTTGGGGCGGCGGTGGCCTAGCGGTTAAGGAAGCGGCCCCGTAATCAGAAGGTTGGCGGTTCGAGTCCCGATCCGCCGAGGTGCCACTGAGGTGCCACTGAGCAAAGTCACCGTCCCCACACACTGCTCCCCGGGCGCCTGTCATGGTGCCCACTACTCACTCAGGGTGATGGTTAAATGCAGAGGACAATTTTCACTGTGTGTGCTTTGCTGCTGTGTATCACTTTTTTTTTTTTTTGGTGCTAATTTCAACCCGTTCTAGACCATGTTCTCACAGATCGTGTTCCCGTTGACCTTTCGTCGAGGCTAACGCTAACAGACCTTGAAACGAGAGCGGCGTCGCGGCCCTGTGGCCCGGAGGTGTGGACGTTTTCCGTCGCAGTGCAGGAACGGTGGGACCCGGAGAACGCGCGTCCCCATTAGCATGCGGGGAACGCCGCTGACGAGGCTCCCGACTCCAGACCGCACATCGATTAGCGCCGAGGAGCACTTCCTGTGGGGGAGGGGGGCGGAGTTGATCCGTTGCGGGGCCCTCCGGGGGTTTCGTGTTCCCTTTTGAAATTTCAATTAGAAATAACTTTATTGCTCATGGCTCCCGCGAGGCGGTAATCCATCTCTGCCGTCGATACGGACACCTCCGTTCGTCACGGCCCCTGGTGCCCTCGGCGGCTTCCGCGGCCGCCGCCCGCACAAGCGTCTCTTCTCCGCCGGTGTGTGGGTGCACGACGGAATTCTTAACGCCGGCTTCATAGCCGAGCTCACCGGCGGCCCGGTCGCCCGGGGAAACGTGCGTCAAAGCAGCTTAAAGTCTTTAAGTGCTGATGCGCCACCTCGCCTCGTTTTTCATGTCCGCGCTGATAAATTGCGGGCAGGGCCGAGGCAGGTTCCCCGGCGCAGCTCATTAAAAAGCGCCTCGACATGCCATTAAACTGACGAAGAGGCGTTTATTAATTTCTACCTTTAATAGCGCACGCCGCCGTCAATTAATCAGGGCGGATTTGGACCGGGTGTCACGTCAGGTACCATCAGGACGCGGCGGTTCGGGTCGCTTGTGGCCCAAACGCGACCCCCCTCCTGATTAATTATGGTGGTGGCGGTGGGGGGATGGGGGGTGTCGTGGATAATCCTGCTGCGTCATGATTAAATATCGCAGAAAAGCAACTTCCTGTTAACATTTAGCCGCTCGCCGCTTCTCATTACACGTCTCCCCCCTGCAGTGGGCTCGGTTTAAATAAAAATGTAAAAATAAAGTTGCTCTGCAGCATTGCTTCTAATATCTCCCTCGCACGGGCCCCGTAATCAGAAGGTTGCCGGTTCGAGTCCCGGTCTGCCAAGGTTCCACTGAGGTCCCCTTGATGAAGGTCCCGTCCCCACACACTGCTCCACTGCTCACCAAGGGTGATGGTTAAATACAGAGGACACGTTTCGCCGCATGCACCATGTGGTGTGCTGCTGTGGATCACAATGACAATCACTTCACTTTCACTTATTTATTTTAAAGTTTTATATTATACTATATGATTCTGTCAAAAAGGTTCACAGATTTTTATTATTGCTTATTGCAGATAAGATATTTAGATTTTTAGACATATTCCTTATTGGCCAGTAATTACAGATCACGGTAAATATATATAGAACACGGTATAAATATATTTAATATACAGGGTGGGCCATTTATATGGATACACCTTAATAAAATTAAGGAATGGTTGGTGACATTTAACACATTTTAGAAGTGGTCAGAAACTTGTAAATAACTCATAAAAAAATAAAGTTACGTTAAAACCCACATAAAAAGCACACCATTGTTTTTCTTGTGAAATTACCAATAAATTTGATGTGTCACATGACCCTCTTCCTATTGAAAAAACAAAAGTTGGATCCAAGATGGCCGACTTCAAAATGGCCACTATGACCACCACCCATCTTGAAAAGTTTGCCCCCTCACATATACTAATGTGCCACAAACAGGACGTTAATATCACCAACCATTCCCATTTTATTAAGGTGTATCCATGTAAATGGCCCACCCTGTATATTAAATATAAATATGCTTGGCGGCGGCACAATGGCCGCATTGATTCGTGCTCGTTGATAGTGCATCAGGCGGCGGCGGTGGGAGTGCATTTGAAGCGTGCGCCGCGCCGGGCGCCGGTAATTCAGGTTACCTTTGCAGGGATTCCAGACGACGGCGGAGCGCGGCCCTCGTGAAGAGGACCGAGAATAGCCGCGTCAGACGCACTAATTCCCGGCGCGGCCGGCCGGAGTCGTGAGCAGGTGCGCGGCGAACGGAGGAGGATCAGCATACATTAGCGGAGGCGGCGGGGGAGGTGCAGGCCGCCCCGGCCTCTCTTATCGATCGCAGGAGGCTTCTTTATGTTTTATTGAACAGGGCGCGAAGCTCGGCTTACGGTTTTTTTTTTTTTCTTCCAAAGGAGGGCTGAGGCGCTGATGCCGTCAAGGTGGCGCTTCTCCTCGCCTCCGTATCCCACCCCTCCGGCGGCGGCTTTGATGCGAACGTGCACCGAGGGGCCGGAAAGCGGAGCACGCCGGGCCTCAGCTGGACCCGCTCGGGCCCGGACAGCGACGAATCCGCTACGATTAACTTCCGGCCGCAGCTGGCCGTTTCCTGGATTGGTTTTAAAAGATGAAAGCCAGACCGCCGCTGTTTAGAAATGCGAGACGTGGCGGTCCGAGGACGGTCCCGGTGCCGTAAATCCCCCCTCCGCGGCGCCGAGGATGATGGGGGAATAATCACCAATCAGCAGAAATTTGATTCTGCGGAGAAATAATCGGCAGGAAATGAGCAGCAAATTGCAGGATTGATTGGAGGGGGGGACCGGTTTAATCGGGTTTGGGGCTGTGGGCGGCGTCCGGCGTGTTCCGGAGTCGAAAACAATCCTCCTCTCGCCGGCGTTTAGCCGAAGTGACAGAAAAGGTGGCAACTCAGCAGCTAACGGGGGATAAATCGATACCCGCCGTTCGCCCGTTTCCCGCTTTTATAGCCGAGAGAGTTTCACCCAAACGCAGTTCAGCCGGAATCTTCATCATCATCGTCATCATCGCTCCATCGTTTGGTGATCAACATCAGCAACAGAGTCGCCGTGATGGATCCCTCCCAGCATGCTCTCTGGGCTCCGGCGAATCCGCCTGTCGGAATGAGGCCTCCGGCGGTGGAGCCGACGTCAAATGAAATGTCAGGAGATCTCCGCCGACCTCTTCGGTCGATACGTCGGACGGGATAACCTTTTCGCGCGTCCATCATGCGGCCCGCGTGAAGGGTGCGTTCGCGGTTCTGCCCTCGTGATGCGTATGAGCGAAGCGTTCGTACCGGACGGCCGGTCCGGTTCCGAACGTGATGTGCGTGCTGAACCTAATCGGTTCCGGCGATAATGTCATAACGGACAAATAACGACTAATGGCCGAACTGACCTTGGCCAAGGAGACGTCTTCCGAGGCTTTCAGCCGGTGAATCGATATTGGTCCATTTTACCTCGACGCCGCAGACCTTGCTCGTGGATGCCCCCCCCCCCCAAAAAGATACGGGAAACGCGGCCAATCGGGGGCGTTTATGGGCCCGCCCATTTGTGACCGTAGTCCAGCCGTCGGGGTGTTGGTCGTCTTCGTCGGTGGCCAGTTTCTGCTGTGTGGATCCACTACCTCCGACTTGGCGTCGCGTCAGACACCTTAATGAGATCTGGTCTATAAGAGGTTTAAAACTCTGCACACAAACCACTCCAATCTGACGTTACCTGGCAGAAAGAGGCGTGGCACACGAGAGGTTAAAAGGATGAGCAGGTTCTGATTTATTAACACCGGTAAATTACTATTGCACTTACATGTGAACATTATATGTAAAAAAAAAAAAGGTTACGGAAAAAAAACAAAAAAATAAAAGGCAGGAGAAAGGGATGGAGAAAGATAGAGAACATACATGAGCCAAGCTCCAGAGAGGTGGCCTGGTCCAGGAGAGAAACCGGTAGAGGGAAAGGCCCCCATTTCCCGATGGAGAGGAAAAAGAAGTGCCTAGTGTCCACTCCCAGGAAGTTGCCACGGACCAATCAGAATTTGTTGTTTCCGCCCGGTCACGCCCTTGCCGCGTGGGGGGGTGTCGACAAAGCGGGGGACCCCAAACAAATGCGAACCAAGGCAGAACCATCTTACAGTCTGCAGGAACTGAAGCCACACAGATTAAAGAAAGTGAAGTGATTGTCATTGTGAGACAGCACACAGTGACACAACGAAATGTGTCCTCTGTATTTAACCGTCACCCTTGGTGAGCAGCGTGAGGGGACGGTTCTTTGCTAAGTGGCATCTCAGTGGTACCTTGGCGGATCGGGATTCGAACCGGCAACCTTCCGATTACGGGGCCACTTCCTTAACTGCTAGGCCACCGCTGTCCCAGACGGCTCCAGTATAGACGGACATAAGCCCCATGACAGTGTTATGGTGGCCCAAAATCCCGGAGACAGTATATCATCCGTGAGTTTGAGCAATACTTCTAACCTTTTGACATTTAAATGAGTCTCCCGTCAATATTATGTGATTGTTACCGGATCCCAAATTTGCTGATCCCAGAGGGATAATTACTCTTCCTCTGGGTCTGTAAGGTGGGGGGACCGCGGCTGGAGAAGCTAGGGATGTTTTTGGGGGTAAAAAAGGGGGCCCGCATTTATAGCGCGATAATGTTTGGTATCGTATTCGGGTCTCTCGCTGTGGCGTGTAAAGAGCCCGTCTGATTGGTGCGGCGGCGGAGTGGTCCTGGAGGATAAGGTTCCTTTACAGGCCGGCATAATTCGATATTTTCCCGGCTCCGCTTATCACAATCAGATCGGTTCTCCCCCCCTCCCCCTCCTCCTCCTCCTCGCGTCCTCTGATCTGCTGTTTGTTATTCGAGTTCCGGACGCTTCCGCCGCGGCTATGGAACGTTCCTGGCCGTATTGCCGCGGACCGAATCGGCGGCTTTGTGGCGCGTCCGGTCGTTCCCCAGCCGTTGAGCGTGGAAATGGAAAGCGCCTTGTCAGACGAGGGCCTGCTCATTTAGATAAGCCGCGGCTTAGGCGCGACACGGAAAAGGTTACGGTGCGGCCCGGCGTATCACACGGAACGCCGCTCAAGGACCGCCGGCCTCCTCAGCCTTTCAGTCAAACTCCACTAATCCTATTTGTCAACATCACAGGTGCCGCGGAGCCACGGCGGCGGCGGGCCCCGATCTCGCCGCGCCCGGAACGCCTTCCAGTCCAGGTGGCTTCACGGAAGATTAGGGAGCAAATCTCCACGTTCCTCCCGCCGCGGTGTATTCCGCTCCTTGTGGAGAGCCGTGCGGTGGGTCAAAGGGCGCTTTTCCGCCAAAAAAAGCCGGAGGGGGCCGGATCTGCTTCACGTGGTTCGTGAAGCGCAATTAAAAGGCGTAAGCGGCGTTCCGGCGGAGCGACGAACGGGATTGCGGCGGGCAGGGATCAGGCTGGCCACAGAAAGCGATAGCATCGCCCGGCTCGGGGCTTCACCTTGCTCCAAGGTTACAGCGCCGCGTGGGTAATTTCCCTCTGATGCGCGGCGGACGCCACCTTCCAGCATAAAGAGTCCGAGCCGCCAAATCCGTCGCTGAAAAAATGTGGTGAATGTTGAGCTGTTTTATGTGACAAATTTATACAATTTTGTGAAATTCTGGTGTCAACAAGTTAGCATGTTGGCGTCGGTTATGATGGTTTGTGTCAGATGCCAATCACCACACGTTTTTAACCTGAGAACGTCTGAATTGGATTTGGTGCTGAGGATCTTCTGCATAAAGAAAAAAAAAGTGAAGTGATTGTCATTGTGATACACAGCAGCACAGCACACGGTGCACACAGTGAAATTTGTCCTCCGCATTTAACAATCACGCTTGGGGAGCAGTGGCCAGCCATGACAGGCGGATCGGGATTCGAACCGGCAACCTTCTGATTACGTGGCTGCTTCTTTATCCGCTAGGCCACCACTGCCCCACCAAGATGTCTTCTGCTTTGAACCATCACCCTTGGTGAGCAGTGGCCTGTTCCGGGTCCGCCTCGCCGAGAATTAGACCTTCGTCCAGCAACTCCAACCTGCTGGTGGCATCCAACAGTAACTTCTCCTGGAAAGAGGAGTTAAAGATCAGTCGCTCGGCGATTAATCGCTTGACTTCTCTGTTAATTAAAGGACGTGTCCCCGCGCCCCAGGTGGAGTTGGACGGCATTAGAACTTATTAATTCGACTTTATGAATGAGATCATATTGTGTTGCCAGAGCGGGTGGAGATTACCGCCGATTAAGAAGGGGAGCCCGTTAACATCGGGCTCCATCCAGATCAGAGTTCCCGCTAATTAAAAGCAGTCATCTGGAGCTGCCTCGCCTTCCCGCCGCTCACGGGGACTTCTCCTCGGTGGACGCTGGAGCTTTAAACTCGCATTTCAAATACGATATGTAAACTACTTGAGATGGAGGACAGATGGAATGAATTAATTCAGAATTTTTTTTTTTTTTTTTTTTTGCCGTTCCTCCGCAGCAATTATCTCCAAGCAGAGGTTCCGTAATGACCTCCTTTCTGTGGAGAAGGAGGTGAAGCTTTTAATTGCCAGTTGGTGTTAGTGGAACCGGCGAAGTTGGAGACGGGCGTGTGCCGAACGCGTCTGCGGATGGGATGCGGCGGAAGGCGCCTCCACGACGTAACGGTGGCTCGTCTGATGCGGCCATGAAAAGGAACGAGGGGGCGGCTATTAGCATCTTGTAGGAGGTAGGGGAGCGGGAACGCCCGAGGCCAAAACACAATCGAATGACAGGACCACAAAATAGCGCTTTGAAGTTCAGACTTTTAGCCTCTGAGAACTGAAGCAACTTAAAATAAAATGTAAAAAAATATATAATAATAAAAATCTGCACTCAGATCAGGATTTACGTCTGAGAGACTCTGGACCTTTACAGGCCTAAATATCTTCCAAACAAGGAATTTCATTTACATTTACAGCGTTTACCAGACACCCTTATCCAGAGCGACTTACAGTCAGTAGTTACAGGGACAGTCCCCCCCTGGAGACACTCAGGTTAAGTGTCCTGCTCAGGGACACGATGGTAGTAAGTGGGGTTTGAACCTGGGTCTTCTGGTTCATAGGCGAGCGTGTAACCCCCTAGGCTACTAGCACCATTCCGCTTGTGTTCTGCTCGGTCCTGTTAATGTGGAACAGTTGGGGATCAGTAGAAGGTCCGTGTTTCCGAGTGACGGCGAAGTGACGTGGGCTGATCCGGATCTGGCCCCGGGCTGGTGTCCACGCGGAGCCTGCCGGTGGACGCTGGTGGGAGGAAGCGGCTGTTGCGTTCCGGATGAGATGGAGGAGATCAGACGCTCGTCACTCCCACCCTCACGCATGCAGATGACAGTTTAATCTGCCGCCGCGCTGTATTGTTCTCTGCCGCAGGAACGCCGAGGATCCCTGACACGTGACCACCTCCAGAGCGGCATGTTCAGGCTGCGGCAGAGACCAGTAAAAGTTGGTGTTGATCACGTAAGCCCGGTGAAGGCCTCTCCGGCTGCGCCAGGAGTGGTCCGTTTCGGAACCGGGATGCTGCGGAGCGCCTGCCGGCGGCCGGGAATCCTGCTGAACGGCAGCTTGCGTCTTGCCGGGGAGATTGTTCGGCGTTCGCCGAGTCATTTAGCGAAACTTGTCTACATATGTTCTGTTCCGTGTGAGTCATATCTCATCTCACACGGATCCCCAAAGAGGGCATGTTGATTCGAGTGTGTGTGTGTGTGTGTGTGTGCCCGCACGGTTATAAATAAATGCAGCGACAGAACGTCTCATTTATCTTGCATTGCATGAAGAACCGGGCAGTAATGGTGCTTTGCATGGAGAATTCCGAGCATGCCGGTTCGGAGAACCACTGTCGGGTTCCGGGCCTGTTCCCCGTAGCTCGAGATCGCGTTAAATATCAGACAAAAGGGATATTTTATTCGCTATACGAGATGCGAGTTGACCGTGATTAGCTTTAACCTGTCCGGTATTCAGCGCGTAATTGTGATTCTGGCCGTTCCTCTACGGCCCGGCGGTCGTGTCAGGCGGAACGCCGCATTTTGAAGTGCTTAATTGAGAGTAAGCGAACGGCTAAGCTCGCCATTAGCCGGCGCCGCGGCTAGCGGCCTGTGAAATGGGCCGCATTTCACGGCATTTCCTCGCCGAGCGACGTGAAGCGGAACACTCGCCGGCGGCACGCCAGGAAACGTAACATTCCTTCGCGGCCCTGGTCGGGGGCGGGTCCGGGACCTTCTTACTCGCGCCGGGCTCGTTGGCGCCAGGACCCGGCACAGATGGACCTCCAGTTGCACGACTTGGCGGGAAAGTGGCTCGTCTGGCCCACAAAACGCCGGGTTTGCTGCCGCTGCCGGTGCGGTTGACGAATTTGGTTTTTAACATTTCACTTCGTGTGTATTTTGGTTCGTTCGGCCCTGAAGAGGCCGGAGGAAGCGGCGCGGCGCCTCCGCGTGCTGTCTGTTCAGGTGACGCCGATGTAAGTCGCGGCAGGGCCGCTGTGTTTCCATAGCAACGCACAGATTCGCTCCTCTCTGCAGAACGACGGCGCGGACTCGCTTTCAGCGGCTCGTTGGTTCTCGCCGATTTACTGCACGCCGGGTTCCTGATTAGCCGGCTGCTCTTCTTCCCCCGCCGGCTTCCGGCGAACATCCCCCCTCCGTAACGTCTGACAGGCACCCCGTGCCCCGAGACGGGGGCCAAACCTCTGCCGCGTGGCTTAGCGGGGCCGGGAATGCGGGGTAAACTGCGGCTGCAGGCATTAAACCCGCATGCATCGGCAGATCGGCAGGTTGGTGTTACCCCAATCTGTCTATCAGCTCCGTATCCGTTCGTTTTTTGTATATAAAACCACGTGGCACGTGAGATCCTCCAGTTAACCGCGGTGTTGGCGGACCAGCGGGGGTACCGAGCGTGTTTTGTGTCGCGCTAAATGCGCCATCTAGTCTGAACGCACCGCTACCGGTGGGTGTGTGTGTGTGTTTACTGTACATCTTGCCCGTGTTTGACCTCCGCGACCCCGCAGTACGGAGATCCGGCCTTGCACCGTGGTTTTACAGCCGGCCGCGTTCTACCTTTACTGTGGCTAAATGGGACTTTGTCACCTCTGGCGGCTGCCTGTAAGCAAAACCAAGACAGTTTTCCGGTGAGGAAAAGCTCGTAGGATCCGGCAGGGCCGAGGCAGATTGTTACGGCGCGGGTTTATGGCGGCCCGTAAAACACGGCGAATCCTCCCGGCGCCCTTTCCATGCCAGCGGGTTCCTGGCCCCGGGGTTTTATTGAGAGGCGGATCGATAAGTGCAACTTAATCAACAAATGTCACTTAGGAGATGCTAATGGTTCTGTCGACTCGTCTGCGTTAGCTGGCGTGACCGCGGACCGGAATTTTCCGCCCGTCAGTCAGCGGATTTGCCACGTCGGTCATGTGGTGCCGTCAATTAAACTTGCAAGCCCAGACGTCCTTAACGACTTTACTGAAGGAACCTTATCCACCTTAATAAAATGGGAATGGTTGGTGATATTAACGTCCTGTTTGTGGCACATTAGTATATGTGAGGGGGCAAACTTTTCAAGATGGGTGGTGGCCATAGTGGGCCATTGGATCCAACTTTTGTTTTTTCAATAGGAAGAGGGTCATGTGACACATCAAATTTCACAAAAACAATGGTGTGCTTGGTTTTAACGTAACTTTATTCTTTCATGAGTTATTTACAAGTTTCTGACCACTTATAAAATGTCACCAACCATTCCCATTTTATTAAGGTGTATCCATATAAATGGCCCACCCTGTATACCTGTACGCATGAGGACTAATGGAATAATTGTAGAATAATTCCTCCCTTTTCCATCTCGTGTTCAGTCATATTACACGTGCGTTGAGTCTCGAAACATCTTACATATTCTGATAAAATTTCTGCCATTTCTAATTCTGAATAAAAGACCACGGTGATTGTCACATGTGAGACACAGCAGCACAGCACACGGTGCACACAGTGAAATATGTCCTCTGCATTTAACCATCACCCTTGGTGAGCAGTGGGCAGCCATGACAGGCGCCCGGGGAGCAGTGTGTGGGGACGGTGCTTTGCTCGGTGGCACCTCAGTAGCACCTTGGCAGGTCAGGATCCGGCAACTTTCTGATTACTTCCTTAACCACTAGGCCACCACCGGCCCTATTTTATTTTTATTATTTATTTGTTTGTTTGTTTGTTTGTTTGTTTTAAAGAAAATAAGATCCTTCTGGTTCCAGACAGTCAGTCTGATTATAATACAACTCTAGCCTGATCGGGAAGGTGGTTGGGAACGCCAGGTTGTGTACATCACCTTATGACGCAAGACGTTATCTAATCGCGCTGCGTAATTGGCCCCGCCGGTGGCGGATTAGCGTGCTAATGGCGGCGGAGCGCGGCGATGGCTTTAAGTGATTTGATGAGAACAGGAAGAAAGCCGAGCGATTAGCAGTCTGGCCCCTCAACAGGTTTCTCTTGGCACCTGGTCAAACCGCGACTGGCTGCTTGGCAGGCCGCTGCTGCTTTTCAGCGTCGGAGGTTCAGGAAATGATGGAATAGGCTCCCCGTCTTACGTTTATGCACCAGCAGCCGTTTATTTCTCGGCATGTGCCGTTCTTCGCCATGGCGCACCGGTCCCTCAGGTTCTATTAGACAGAAACCCCGGCCAGAGGCTCAGTCCGCCCTGGGGAGCCTGTCCTGGGTCATCAGGCGTGATGAGGGGGATGAAAGAGGACGTGACCTCTGACATTTCCAGCACCGTGGAATCAATAGCAATATTCCTGATGGGAATGTGGAGATCTTCTTCAGATCAAGCAGAGTCTAAATCGGCGTGAATGTCGTTTAGTTTGACCCCGCCTATCACAACTGCCGTACACTTCTGCACGTTCTGTACCCACCGGTCCACCTCACTTCCTGTACGCCGCCAGGCAACATGGCGAAAGGTCACAATGTCACAGAACTAAAACGGAACGTTGGTGTTCAGTATCGATGTTTATATTACACCATCACGTCGCTTCTACAGGGAAGTTCCTCATGAGTTCCTCACTTCCTGTACGCTGCCAGGCAACATGGCGAAAGGTCACGATGTCACAGATCTAAAAAGGAACGTCAGTGTTCAGTATCGATGTTTACATCACACCAACAGCCGAAAATAAGACGTTGTCACCTCGCTTCTACAGGAAGGTTCCTCATAAGTTCCTCACTTCCTGTACGCCACCACGCAACGTGGCGAAAGGTCACAATGTCACAGAACTAAAACGGAACGTTGGTGTTCAGTATCGATGTTTATATTACACCATCACGTCGCTTCTACAGGGAAGTTCCTCATGAGTTCCTCACTTCCTGTACGCTGCCAGGCAACATGGCGAAAGGTCACGATGTCACAGATCTAAAAAGGAACGTCAGTGTTCAGTATCGATGTTTACATCACACCAACAGCCGAAAATAAGACGTTGTCACCTCGCTTCTACAGGAAGGTTCCTCATAAGTTCCTCACTTCCTGTACGCCACCACGCAACGTGGCGAAAGGTCACAATGTCACAGAACTAAAACGGAACGTTGGTGTTCAGTATCGATGTTTATATTACACCATCACGTCGCTTCTACAGGGAAGTTCCTCATGAGTTCCTCACTTCCTGTACGCTGCCAGGCAACATGGCGAAAGGTCACGATGTCACAGATCTAAAAAGGAACGTCAGTGTTCAGTATCGATGTTTACATCACACCAACAGCCGAAAATAAGACGTTGTCACCTCGCTTCTACAGGAAGGTTCCTCATAAGTTCCTCACTTCCTGTACGCCACCACGCAACGTGGCGAAAGGTCACAATGTCACAGAACTAAAACGGAACGTTGGTGTTCAGTATCGATGTTTATATTACACCATCACGTCGCTTCTACAGGGAAGTTCCTCATGAGTTCCTCACTTCCTGTACGCTGCCAGGCAACATGGCGAAAGGTCACGATGTCACAGATCTAAAAAGGAACGTCAGTGTTCAGTATCGATGTTTACATCACACCAACAGCCGAAAATAAGACGTTGTCACCTCGCTTCTACAGGAAGGTTCCTCATGAGTTCCTCACTTCCTGTACGCCACCACGCAACGTGGCGAAAGGTCACGATGTCACAGATCTAAAAAGGAACATCGATGTTCAGAATCAACGTTTACGTCACACCAACAGCTGAAAATAAGACGTCGTCACCTCACTTCTACAGAAAAGTTCCTCATGTAGTCTAGATGTAGTCTAGAAAGTGGTCTAGAGAGTGACTAGACTAGTCCACATCTAGACTCACTTCCTCTCTTCCTGTACACGATGTCACAGAATTAAAAAGGAACATCGGTCATGTTTACGTCACACGAACAGGCGAAAATAAGTTCGTTCTCTCAGGTAGAACCGCTGCCGCTGGCTTTGATGGGCAGGAGATTGTTGAGGTGCCAGTCGAGGTTCTGTCGTGGCCCGCCGCCATCGGCCGAGAGCCGGGGCGGCGCTCAGATGGTGTTTACGGCTCCAGCGGCGGCGCTCGTCTGCTCCCGCGTATGCTGATGCGTTTTTGATGTGCGTTCCTGTGTGTGTTCCCGAGCGCGAATGCCGGGCACGTTGGCGAATGCCACCGCGTGGAGAACAATGCGGCCGCTTCACGCCCGCATGGCTGTCGAGTGTGGGAGGAGACTACAAAGTGGCGCCGGCATCTGGCCGCGCCGCCCGGCAGCATGCAGATAAAAGATCAGGAGCGGGCCGCTCGCTCGGGGAGTTCTCCGTCGCGGTACCGGGGAAAAATCTCGCTCCGCTTTTCTTCCGCTGACCTTCGCGCCCCCTTCCAAAAGCAGATCAAAGCGCGTGCAGCGCGTTCTTATTCTCTAGACATTACGCGGTGCACGCCGTGCCCGGATAAAAATTCCTCTCGTTTCCCGCGTAAACGGAGTCAACAGCTGCCGGTTCGGTTCTCCGGCTGTGGGCCCAGGATGGCGCAGTCGTTCCTGCTGGAACGCCGGGGCCGTTTTCACAATAGACTCCCGAGTTTGCCGGCGACCCGCGGACGGTTCCTCTTTGCGCCGCCACGTTCCGCGGCTGAGATGAAAGCGGTGATAAGTATGAATGTGCCGGATGAATAATAAGAGAACAAAAGGATCTGCGGAGGCCTCATTCTTTCCCGCCGTCTCCGACGGAACGAGCTACACACAAAGGCCCGGGAGATACGGAGCAGAACCGTTCTCCGGGGAGCTGCCGAACCAATAACCGGATTTAAAGTCCCGCGCTTTGAAAAGAATGCGAAATTGGACGTGAAAAGGCGGCACATTTGTCGCGGGTGCAGCCTGGAGAACGGCCGGTTCTGCGTTTTAGAGGATGTAAGAACCGTTAGAACGGGTTTAAATGTCAGCCGCCCTGCTGCCCCGCCCACTCCTCCTTCAGAAATCCAGATGATATTTAAGACGGAACACAGGATCCCCGTGCGGCGGCGGTGGCTCTAATCCCCTTTTTCCGTGGTTGAGGTTGAGATGTCGTGCGGTTCCTGACATTTCCCGGTTCCTCTGGGACTGGACCCTGCGGGGTTAGTGGTACTGGGCGGTTCTGTTGAATGTGCCAATCACCCCGTTACCAGTAATGCCAATCAGGACATCCAAGGAGGTTCATAGAACTAGAACATCGCTCCAGATCAGTGTTATTCAAGGAACTACAGAACCCTGTTTAGTGAAATAACCAGACAATTCCGGAACGTTGCGGTGTAGCACCGCTCTGATCATGTGATTGGTCCATTTTTACTAGAGTGAGGGTTCTGGCATCAGAATGTTGAGGAACAGCGGAGGCAGGAGAACAACTGTGAAATGAACCAGATGTTCCTCTCCTCCAGCTTCTGCTTTGTGAAGCCCGTGGCATGTCATGCGGTTCCTGGCGAAGTGGGAGGGGCCATCTGTCAAGTGACCAATCAGCTGCCTGGAGACCAAAAAGTACAATCCTTTTTGGATTCAGGCCCATGAATCCCCGGAACAATCCGCAGGTGACAGTCATGGTTTTGAGGTTCTGTTACCTGTACTCCTGTTCTGAACTCAACACCAGGGCCAGTGGTGGCCTAGCAGGTAAGGAAGCGGTCCCGTAATCGGAAGGTTGCACAGCACACGGTGAAACGTGTCACCCTTGGTGAGCAGTGGGCAACATGACAGGCGCCCGGTGAGCAGCGTGTGGGGACGGGACCTTCATCAGGTTGGACCTCAGTGGTACCATGGCGGATCGGGATTCGAACCCGCAACCTTCCTCTCCTCAGCGTGAGATAATCTGCCTGGTTTGGCTTTGAGATCCAGTAAATTCTGGTTTATGTGTCCGCTGATGATGATGATGATCGCTGCAGCTCTGTGTGCCGGAGGCAGGTGTGGCAGCAGCTGTGGAGATCTGCTGCAGGAACATAATGGTTCTAAATGGCGCTTTCCTCTCGGTTTAAAAGTGCAGCTGCAGGTGAATGAGATGCGGGGCTGTGCTCTTCTCTTTTAAAAGAGCAGTTTTAGCGTGGAACCGAGACGGTGGGCGGGGCCCCGGTGACAGCGGGCGGAGTCTCTGAGGTGCGGCTCGGCCTTGAACCGGCCCCGGAAACTCCCGAGAGCAACGTTTTCTCTCGGTGCTGGGAAATAAAAGTCCTCCGGCGTTCCACCGGGTTCTACCCGTCTGTCGCCAGACGCGCGCTGTCCGTCACGCCCCTCAGGGCCGCCCATCCAGTCGTTTCACCTGCGGCGTGAAGGCTGCGGCGTGATGAAAGGCATCCCTCAGCCCCGCCTCTGACAGCAAGCGGGCCGTTTAAATGCATCAGGGACGTGCGGGAGGAGGACATGGGACTCGAACAAACAGGATTTTAATCTTCGGCGCCGCCGTGGCCGTCCTGCTGAAACGTGGCAGGCGTCAAGAGAACGCTCATGCGGCGAAAACGCGGCCTGGCTGCAGAACCGCCGACGGGTTATTCGTGTTGTTGTTGTTGTCGTCTGAGTGGGCGGATCTTCTTCCGTCTCCCTCGAGTCGGATCTAATGGGGACTCGCGAAAGGCCCGCGGAGGGCTGAAGGCACAGAGAGCGCCGCCGTTCTTTTTATTGGGTTCCAGTCCGGAGGGCGTGTGCTGAGGATCGCATTACCGAGGATGAAAACAGAGACGCCAACTTCATTAGGCAAAATAGAACGTTCCGGCTGCAGCAGTTGTTGTTCTGATGTTCCTCTCGCCGTTGTGCCGATAAGAGGAACGCAGGCGAGTGAAGGCTGGTTCTTCTGACCGTGGTGAGATGATGCTGCACCTCAGCATTACTTCAGATACTGATGGACCAGGACTAATGTAACCGGGGTTCTAGTAAAGCAGGGAGGGACAGGTGGGCGTGTCCTGCCCGGTTCTGGGGGTCTGATGCAACAGAGAAGTCCAGAGTTGTGGTACAGAACCACCGAGAAAAATAACAGAATGATGTGTGTGTGTCTGTGTGTGTGTGTGTGGGTTCTTATGCTGTCAGGGTTCTGGACTAGTGATTTGCAAGTCTTTTGTAGTGTTGGGTATTGATCATTGATTAGATGCTATTAGGCGGCACCACAAACCACAAACGAAGGACAAAAGAAAGTCTAACAGTTCACTATTTTTAAAACTAGTTGGTATTAATGTTCAGTACAGGCCGAACGTTTGGACACCTTCTCATTCGACGTGTTTTCTTTATTTTCATGACCATTTACGTTGGTAGATTCTCACTGAAGGCATCAAAACTATGAATGAACACGTGTCGAGTTCTGTACTTAACAAAAAGTGGAGACCTGACCTCCACAGTCACCGGACCTGAACCCAGTCCAGATGGTTTGGGGTGATCTGGACCAACAAGTGCTAAACACCTCTGGGAACTCCTTCAAGACTGTTGGAGAAGCATTTCAGGTGACGACCTCTTGAAGCTCATCGAGAGAATGCCAAGAGTGTGCAAAGCAGCAATCAGAGCAAAGGGCGGCTATTTTGAAGAAACTTCTGATGTTGGGAATATTCTCTATAATGCACCTCGGTATACTGACCTGCATTTTTTCATTTATTTCACCTTTTTTTGTTAAGTTCATAACTCCACATGTGTTCATTCATAGTTTTGATGCCTTCAGTGAGAATCTACCAACGTAACTGGTCATGAAGATAAAGAAAACACGTTGAATGAGAAGGTGTCCAAACGTTTGGCCTGTACTGTATCTTAATATGAAAAGAACGAGCCAACATGAATTCCACCCCCAGCTCCGTGCTAGTAATGAGTTCCGAGTTCCACCCACCCCGATCCTGTTTTAGACACACCCCTGAATGAAAGGGGGCGTCACCTAGGGGCGGGCTTGACAGCAACCCAGATGTTTCTCTGCCGTTCGTATGACATTTTTATTTTTATGGGTTTGAATGTGAAGCCGGTTCTTCATCGTGGTCCGAGGGGAACGTTCTTTCGCTTGACCAAGTGAACCAGCCAGCCACGATGAGCCTGAGAGGCTGAATAAGAAGCACAGAGGAACCTGGATGGGGTGGAACCGTCCGATGGGATGTCCATCGGTGCGGTTCCCTTTGTAAATGAGCTAGAACAGCAGGGAATGCATGTCTGTGTCACATCGCAGCCACAGGAAGGACAACCGCAGTTCATCTTCAGCGCGTGTGTGGAGCACCTGCCACTGGGTGACACGCGCTCGTGTATCAGGCCTCCATTAAAATGCACCCGCCGCCGTAGGGGGTCGGCGCGGCGAGAGGTCGCCCAATCAGAGCAGAGGGGCTCTCGGCTTATAAATCCGTCTGCCTCGTGTCCCAGCAGCCCCTGCAGATCAGCGGCGTTAAACGAAGCGAGTTACGTCGTGCGTTGCTCACTCTTATTACCGTGAAATATGGGTCTGGACAAATGGGACAGGATTTGGTGGGGGGACGCAAGTGGGAAAATAGAAAAATAAATTTGTTTCGTGGTACGAGGAGAGACGTGGATGTATACAACATGGCAGCGGAGCAAACGGGGGACGTCCACATGATCTCCATTAAACAGGATTTATAGTAATTAAAAGGCAAATTGAGCGAGGCATCCAGCGCGACCATGAAGAACGGTGAGGAACATCTTCCGCCCCCTCACTCTCCATGTTCCCCGTGTCTCCTCTGGTCTGAGAGCCGTGGACTTCATTGCCTGCCGCTTTGAAAGCATAAAGCAGACAGTGTTGGGTTTCAGGAGCCTGCTGATGGCCACCGCGGGCCGGAATTTCGATAAAGACGCAATTGTCTGGCCAAAGAGAAAAAGCGTCATTCAGAGGGTCAGAGGAGGTTCTTCAGAGGCTCTACCTCCAACTGCAAGCCCGCCGAGCAGCTGAACTCTGTAAAAAGTTCCCCTGAACAGTCCACACGTCTCTGCGCCGCACGAGGTGCTTATGAATGATTTACTTCTACAAAAAGCTGCACGGCTTCACCGCGACTTGTCCAGGTTCACGAGGATTCAAGGGTGAAATCTCATAACGGAATTATAATAGAACCGGCCGGGAGAGTTAACTGTAAAATAAAAAAAAAAACGAAATATTTACATACAATCGTCTGTCATACGGGAAACGGTTGCGCTGGTTAAATATTTGTCAGTGATATGAATTCCTTTTTATAGATGGATTATCTTTACCTATTAAATTGGTTTTCAGTAGAGCAGAATATAAGATCTGAGCGTGTGGTGCAACATAAGTAGAATATTCATAATTTAAGAAGTTTTTTTTTTCTCCTCGTGATCCGCGTTGTTGTCTTGAAACTCTCCTAAAAGTTTAATGGAAGGTTCTTCCAACCTGACAACAAAGGGAATGTTCTGCACCCCACACCTGGTCCGTTTCTACCAGGGTCACGTCCCTCCCCGGTGCCATCAGACTCGGCACGTCTTTACACATCTATATCTTCCACAACACCGTCTCGGATTCCCTGTCCGTGTCCTGCACCTGTAAAGAGAATTGACGTGTGCTCTTCTGTACGGTTCCGTCTGATGACGTCTCCATCAAGCCGGATGATCCTTCCTGCAGAATGGCGGTCCTTGCCGGTAATCAGCTCGCCGTCCTGGCTGCTGCTGCTGCTGCTGCTGCGACCGCGGGCCATAAATAATGCAGCCGAGGACGGGCCTGACAGCAGCGCCGCGCGTCTCAAGCCGGTTCAAACGGCCGGTGTCACTCACCTCCTGCAGGCGCGCCGGGATAATTGGGCGAGTTCCTCCTGCCGGCGCGTGGACATAACTCTGCGGTCGGGATCTGGGCAGGAACGTGCGGGGGGGCCGCGTGGCGTCATGGCCGCCGCCGATCTGGATAATTTGGTTACCGGGGGTGGGGCCTCCCGCTCCTACGTCTCTTCTCATTTTCTCTCGTCTCTGCCTCTCGGTGTGTGTGTGTGGAGGCAGATGTTCTGATTATCTTGGTGATTGCTTGTGTGTGTGTGTGTGTGTGTGTGTGTGTGTGTGTGTGTGTGTGTCTGAGCTACACACCGCTGCAGAGCTACACCAGCTGAATAAAACTGATGGTCCCGACCGCGGAGCGGCGGCTCAATCACTTCTCATCTCAGTCGTGGTTTGAAGATCTTGTAAATTAGTTTGTGGAGTCTGCTGGTGTTGGTGCTGGACATCTTCATATTTTACACCGCTGGAAGACTGTCTTCAGTAATTGAGATGTAGAAGAACGTGACCTCGTCCATGTGTGGTGTGGTTAATGATGACTGATGAGACCCTCTCCGTCTGTCCACGGTGCTTCGTTCTACACGTGTTTTCCACGTTTCCATTGTGGTGAGAGATGGTTCTCGTCCTCGGCCCGTCCTGCTCCACCTGAGTGCAGCGTTGTCACGATGATTAACTGATCTCCTTACTGCAGACCAGCCTGACACCACGGAGCCTACAGAGACCCCAGGCTCACCTTCACAGGGCACCGTTCTCACCAGGAACATTTAAAAGCAGCATTTCATGATGACTGTAATATGTGGAGAGGTGGTGCAGTAATGATGGAACGCAGTGACGTCCATCAACAGGCGCAACTTCCACAGAAGAACGTGACCTCAACCATAACAACTCGTATTCAGATGTAGCACATCAACCAAATTCCAAACACCGAGGATATAAATAATGTGATAATTGAATGTGAGGGGGCGGTTCTCAGGGTAAAGTCATGTGACCTCAGTGGGTGGTTTCCAGGTGAAGTCATGTGACCTGATTGGACTATTCTCGGGAAAAATGTAAGTCCTGTGATCTGAGTGGGCTGTTCTCTGGTGAAATTGAAGTCATGGGACCTGGGTGGACTGTTCTCTGGTGAAATTGAAGTCATGTGACCTGAGTGGACTGTTCTCAAGGGGAAATTTAAATCATGTGACCTGAGTGGACTGTTCTCTGGTGAAATTGAAATCATGTGACCTGATTGGACTTTTCTCTGGAAAAATTGAAGTCATGGGACCTGATTTGACTATTCTCGGGAAAAATATAAGTCCTGTGATCTGAGTGGGCTGTTCTCTGGTGAAATTGAAGTCATGGGACCTAAGTGGACTGTTCTCAAGGGGAAATTTAAATCATGTGACCTGAGTGGACTGTTCTCTGGTGAAATTGAAGTCCTGTGATCTGAGTGGGCTGTTCTCTGGTGAAATTGAAGTCATGTGACCTGAGTGGACTGTTCTCGGGAAAAATTGAAGTCATGTGACCTGAGTGGCCCGTTCTTGTTGTGAAGTTCAGCTTCTGTTAATCACAAATAGCAGCTTTACTCTTCTACTGTTCCATTGAACATGGAAGAACATCTGGTCCCGACTTCTTCAGGCGAATGGTGTCTGTCTGCGTTTCCGAGCTCTGTGTTTTCACCTTGCAACTGTGTTTAGTTCTAACTGGTTCTCCGGTGCAAACGGTGGTTATGAGAGGCAAGAGCAGCACACGGACAAACACAAAGCCATTATCCGTCCGGATGTCATGTTAAAGTGATGTCCTGCACGTTGCACAGTCAATTCAGCAACAAAATCGGCCAATCTGAGCCCCACGCTGCGTTGCCCCTGACGACCTCCTTCATCCTGGTCACCGGCATTCTTCATTCTTCTCACATGTTCATCATTTGTCACGAATGGAGACATTCATGTTTTAAAAAATATGATATAGTATAATATAGTAATGAGCTCACTGTTCACACCGTGTAAAATAATCTTGCCTGATTTGTTCTGATAATAACAGATTTAGAGCTCTTTCTGCGTATTGGGGTATTGATTGGCAGCCGTGTTGAAGTCTGTTTTACCGTAGTTGCGGGAGTTTGTGTTGAGCGGCTGAATTTGAATAAAGAGGCGGTGAGGCTGTCAGAAGATGCTCAGATGTAGCTTCAAACGAGTTTTTATCTAGTCATGAGGCAAAAACTTCGCTTTTTTTTTTTTTTTTTTTTTTTTTTTTATTCTCAGCGCTGCGCCGTCCCTTCCCCCCTCCTGGTAATAACAAAGCTGGAGAAATAAAAAAAAAGAAAAAGAAAAATCCGTCAAGCGTTAATTTAAGTGCAGGAGAGTGGAGGCTTCGGCAGACAGAAGAAGCTTTATCTTCTGGAACACTTTGCCGGGGAGGAGGGGTGTGACTGCCACTTCCCTTCACAGAAACCAATTAACGCTGCCGGAGTGGGCGGGGCCACGTGAGCAGGATGAGGAGGAGGATCTTTTAATTGATCATGGAGAATCGGCTCCTGCTTGTAATGGTGTGGCGGGGAATAAAGGCTCCTTCTCAGGAATTCGCTCGTTCCTCACGCAGCTCAGGGCGCGGCTTCAGTTCTGAAGATAGGTGGTAGTAGCCTAGCGGGTAACACAGTCGCCTATGAACCAGAAGACCCGGGTTCAAACCCCACTTACTACCATCGTGTCCCTGAGCAGGACACTTAACCCTGAGTGTCTCCGGGGGGGGACTGTCCCTGTAACTACTGATTGTAAGTCGCTCTGGATAAGGGCGTCTGGTAAATGCCATAAATGTAAATGTAAAATGAAGAACAAACAGTGATTATCTCTCAGGGTATGATTATCAAACGCAGTCTTCCACCGACACCGAGGAAAAAGATGAAGATCAGCGGTGTTCCGTCAGTCGGATGGTTCGGTGGCGTCATCTTGGGACCACGCCCACTTCCAACTCATTTCAGTTTATCTGCCGATGACAGACGTGGCTTAAATCCAAACTGGACTCGGTTATTCACAGAATCCAGTTGCAACCGTAAACTGAAACGGATGTGGACCATGTTCTCCACATACCTGAATTTTCAGCACCGCGGTTTCACGGTGCAACGTGAGCGTTGAAAGCTCCACATAATTAATCTCCTTTTATTTTTTACAGTCGTGCTCGCCTCCGTCGCGGGGTGTGAAGAGATTGTTACTAAACCCCCCCGGCGATTAGCGCCGCTAAATAAGTGCTGATAAAATTGGAGGTTTTTTTTGCCGCCGCTGTGATGTATCGTGGAAAATGTGCCCTGATGCGGCCGAGACCAACAGCCTGATGGCCCTCGGTTTCTCAAAGCCACTTTAATTTACTGCAGCACTTTAAAAATCAAGACGTAGACGCGCGGCGGTAATCAGCTCCTCCCACTGCACCTCCTGACCTCGGGCGGAGAGGTGGACACGGAGGTTGCTGGAGGTGCGATGACGGAGCGACTGCTGAGGGCTGAAAGCGCTGCGGTTCGGCGCTGGTGAACCGTGGCGACGCCCCCGATGGAATCCTGCACTCTCGGCCGCGGCACCGCTAATGACTCTGAGAGCTTCTCCGTTATCATCTCAGTCCCCTGGAGGAACCAAGCCATTTAAGATCTTTCCTGATGCTCTTCTGGATCTCAGAAGAGCATCAGGAAATGAGAGCGTTTCCACACTTCATGGCTGTAATATCCTCGGAGAGCGATGGGATCTTCTGTCTCATTTCAGGCTTCTGTTTTGCTTTCTCTCCTTTGTAGCAGAAACGTGAGTTAAGGAGAAACTGTTCTTCACCCTTTTTGAACGTCTCAGGTTGCACAGACAACTCAACTAAAATTCTTTATTGATCCTCAGGGGCCATTAAGAGAATCGGACCGGTCTCCACGGAACAGTACGTGATCCATCTCAGGTGCTCAGCACCAGGGTCCCTGGTAGAAAAAGATGATAATCGAGCAGAATCGGAATCAAGGCGGCGTCATCACTCACCATCTCTTCAAACGTCATGTCACATGACCTGCTCCTGCTCTGGTGAAGCCCCGGCGAGCGTTTACGGGACAGTAAATGATGCGCAGGCCTTACGGTGCGCGGATGTTACGGTGCCGGGGGAAGATGAACCCGGTCAGGCCCCCCCGATCACGTACACGTCCTCCGTTTTTTTTAAAACTAGCACGCGTTCGGAAGCTCACGAGAAGGATCCAGCCGCCACTCCCCGCCGCTCCGGTTTTTTTCCGATTCATATCCTATTCACCATGAATAATTGAAGGTCTGTGGAGCGCTCGGCACGCACCCGCGGGCCGGAGGGGCCTTGCCGAGGGCGCCTCGGGCCTCCGGAACGATGGAGAAATTAGCGGTGAGGGAGCAGCTCCTTCCGCCACCTCTGCAGGCCCGTCGGCCCAAAGTAGGTCAGGCGGGGGGGGGCGGGGTGTCGGTCCCCTGGCGCGTGGTGACGCCGAGCCCGGGCGAAGGTGTCTGTCGGTGGTGAGAAGAGGTGTTTTTTTTTTTTTGGCCAGCGTGTTTCTCCTGGCGAGGTGAAAAAAGCTTCTGCTGCTTCATTTGAAGGCTCCTTTATCTCAGATCAAAGCGCACGAATCCCCCGTTTCAGGCGAAGGCTTCGCCGCCGCCGCTCGCCGCTCTCCTGATGATGCAGCACTTGTTCTGTTTTCATCCCCGCGTCGGCGTTTCATCCAGAACATTCTTGCCCTCCCCTCTGCTCCGGGATGAAAAGAAAATTCTCGCAAAATCGGGCCTTTCTGTGCACCACCGCTTGTTAGGGAAAGAAAAAGAAAAAAAAAGTACCCATGATGCACCAGCAAGCCGACAAGCGGCGTAATCGGATTCATCAGACAGCACGCTGGCCGTGTCATGTGACGTGTTTCTGCCCACGCCGCTTCGTTTTTGATAATTACATCTCTGTACAGGGGGGGGCTTTTATATGGATCCACCTTAATAAAATGGGACATTATGGGAAATGGGTTGGTGACATTAACGTCCTGTTTGTGGCACATTAGTATATGTGAGGGGGCAAACTTTTCAAGATGGGTGGTGACCATAGTGGCCATTTTGAAGTCGGTCATCTTGGATCCAACTTTTGTGTTTTCAATAGGAAGAGGGTCATGTGACACATCAAACTTATTGGTAATTTCACAAGAAAAACAATGGTGTGCTTGGTTTTAACGTAACTTTATTCTTTCATGAGTTATTTACAAGTTTCTGACCACTTATAGAATGTGTTAGATTTCACCAGCCATTCCCATTTTATTAAGGTGTATAGATATAAATATCCCACCCTGTACTAAATTAAAACCTCGCCTCGCGATTAAATTTATTTACTCACGACGGCCTAATTTCTCGGTAGTCGTGTAGCAGCTCCGCCGGTGGAGAATCCGCTGCCGATGATGGCGGAGGGCGAGGATAAATGATTGGAGGTCCTGGTGTCTGATTGGCTTGCTGTCAATCAGGCACTAATGAGCAGCTGGGTTCTCCGCCCCCCCGGCCGGCGGTGAAGCGTCGAGCTGTCAGGCCTCCATCGCGCCCGTCCCCGGCCGGCCCCTCATTAGTGTCTCACACATGGCTCCGGCGCTCCCCCCGCGGCCAGGCCCGCGGCACGTCCGGCCCGGCATCCGTCAGCGCCGCGCTAGTCCGCAGGACCAGCGTCTCTAATCCCCGTCTCCCCCCTCTGTCCTGCAGGTGCTACGTGGACGATAAAGTCTCCAAGGTGGCCTGGCTCAACCGGTCCAACATCATCTTCGCCGGCCAGGACAAGTGGTCTCTGGACCCCCGCGTGGACCTGGTGACCAAAGGGCAGCTGGAGTACAGCCTGCGCATCCAGAAGGTGGACGTGTACGACGAGGGTCCGTACACCTGCTCCATCCAGACCAAGCAGCAGCCCAAGACCTCCCAGGTCTTCCTCATCGTCCAAGGTACGGCCTCAGGCCACGCCTTTCCTCCGCAAGCGCTAGTAGCCGCGTGGGTGGGCAGTTCCGACGTCCCATCATCCCCTGCTGCGGGCTCCAGGCCCCGCCCCCTCGGCGCTTATCAGCTCAGCCGCCGCTCCTTTAATTGCTCGCAGGTCGCAGCCGGAATCGATATCCGTGCAGAACGGAGCAGATCCATACGAGCAATTTGTGCTCCGCGCCCGGAATCCATGGAGCCTTGTAGAACATCGGAATAATTAAAAGCGGCCAAAACTTCTTGCGCCGTTTAACGGATTTGGGTTTAATTATCCGGCGTTAATTCAGCCGCCGCTTTTCCTCCTTGTTCTTTTGATGTACGGCGCTTTTTAAAAAGCTCATAAAGCACAGCGGCACCGTTCTGACGCGTGAAATTACAGATATTAGTTCTCTGGTTGTTCTGCCAGAATAAATGGCCTGACGGGCGCATAAAGGAACGATGACGGAACCAGGAATCCACTTTTTCCAGCTCAGGATCAGGACAGGAGGACGTGTGTGTGCTCTGTTGGCTTCAGAAAGGGAATAATTGCTGCCGCTGGTCTGTTCTCCGACCCTAATGGTGGCCAGCGGTTAAGGAAGCGCCCCCCGTGATCAGAAGGTTGCCGGTTCGAATCCCGATCCGCCGAGGTGCCGCTGAGCAAAGCACCGTCCCCACACACCGCTCCCCGGGCGCCCGTCATGGCCGCCCACTGCTCACCGTGTGCTGTGCTGCTGTGTATCACAAGTGACAACCACTTCACTTTCACTAATAAGGTCTCGGATGGGACGGATCGTGGAGCGTCTGGGAACCGTGACGTAATTACCGGGAAAGGCCTTCGCGGAACCGCGAACTGAAACTCACGCCGATGGCCTTCTTTTGGCGCTGCGCGACTGGCGTCGCTGCAGGAACAGACGGCGAGTTTTGATGGTCGCCAGGGCCGCCTGTAATTTGAGGCTAATCAGACTCTCTTTTCAGACTCCGGCGTCTCGCGCTTTCGAAGAGTCGCTCTTCCTCGGCGGAATTAGAGAGGAATGCTAATGACTGCGCGGCGTTTATTAGCACGACCTCGCCGGCGTCACCGTCTTCGGGACGAGAGTCTTTTATTGCGGCGGCCCGCCGGTGTCATCATCCATTCATGTACGGCGCATTTATCCCGTAAGCGGCGCGCTCGGCCGTCCCGGGGCCTGATTGGCCGTGTCGGTGGCGGCCATGGCGGCGTGGGCGGCTCGGTCGGCCTTAAGAGGGCTGCGGCGGGGGGCTGAATGCGCTCCACTTGAAAGTCTGCGCAGGAAGAAGCGCTGACCTTTACCAATTATCTGGGGACAGTGTGGACCTTTCAGAGGTCCCTGACGAACCTCTTGAAGCTCCGGCCGCCTCCTGAAAGCTCCTCTGTAGCGTCCCTGACACGGAGCAGGGCCGCTTCTCCATGGAAACGCTCACTGTGTGTGTTTCTTTGTGTTTGTGTATGTGTGTGCATGCTGGTGTGTGTTTGTGGGCATGAGTGTGTTTTTTTGTGTGTGTGTGTGTGTGTGTGCATGCACGTGTGTTTCTTTGAGTTTTTGTGTGTGTGTGTGTGTTTGTGTGCATGTGGGTGTGTGTTTTGTGTGCATGCGGGTGTGTGTGTGTGTGTTTATTTGTGTTTGTGTGTGTGTGTGTGTGTGTGTGTGTGTGTGTGTGCATGCCGATTTGAGTGTTTGTGTGTGTGCATGCGGGTGTGGTGTGTTTATTTGTGTTTGTGTGTGTGTGCATGCCAATTTGAGTGTGTTTGTGTGGGTGTGTTTATATATGTGTGTTTGTGTGTGTGTGCATGCCTGTATGAGTGTGTGTGCATCTGGGTGTGTTTGTGTGTGTGAGTGTGTTTATTTGTGTTTGTGTGTGTGCATGCCAATTTGAGTGTGTTTGTGTGTGTGTGTGTGAGTGAGTGTGTGTGCATCTGGGTGTGTTTGTGTGTTTGCAGACCTCGCAGTGTATTTGTGCAGCCATTTGCCAACACTCACTTGTGTGTTTATACACACACGCACACGCACATCTGTTTGTTTTAATTTGGATGCTCTTGCTTGCATGCGTGTGCATTTCAGTCAGTCTGTGTGTGTGTGTGTGTGTGTGTGTGTGTGTGTGTGTGTTTCTGTTATTTTTAGGCGCTACAGATTGGTTCTATTGTCTGTTTCTTTTGAACTCCACAATGAAGCAGAATCCCCGGTTCCGTTTCCGCGTCGGTTTGAAATACGACGGAACATCGACTCGGATCTTTTCTATGTGGTGAGGAGGGACGCGTCGTCCTCAGTCACTTGTGACTGACGCAGGTGAAGGACGTCCTGCAGGCTGCTGCGGTCCAGATGTGCGCTCACACCCCCATTCATCAGAACCATGTCTGGTGGGGCGGGGCCAAGCCTCTCTGTTCCAGCAGGAAATTCGTCCCTCGAGGACGTTCCTGTGTCCCTGATGTAAACGGAGAACCGGGGGGCGCGGGTGAGAATGACAATGTCGCGAAGATTGTGGTGAAGCTCTGGTCTTCTGGTGAACTTGAACTTCCTGCTTTTTAATCTGGTGACTGGTTCCTCCAGCAAATCGTCTGATCCTGGCTGTAAAAAAAAAACATTTTTTTGCAACTCTGCAGAATTCACGACGAGTTTATTTTTACATCAGATAAATCTGCATGAAATACCATTACCGGCTGTAAAGGGGGGAAACGCTTCATTATATTTTCCATTTGCCGGGAAACTCTCCTGATTATTGACTAAACGGACACTCGGCGGGCTGATTGGTGCGGCGATGGAGGAGCCTTCTCGTCTTCTTCTGAGGTCGGGTTGATTGACTTCCTCCCAGGACCCGTATTCACGTTCGCCACACTTGCATTTCCGCGTAGCCGCGGAACCCGGAGAACCGCAGACAGGAGCCTCACCACCTGCCTGCGGTTCATCATCATCATTCGGATTGGCCAGAAAATGCCAGATTTCTGGTCGTATTTGAGAAGCGGATGATCTGCTGCCGTGGGCGGCTTCTTCTTCCTTTATTATCTCGTTTTGTGTTATTAAGCGCTCCATCATCACAGCTTTTGAATACAAATCGAATTAATTTCTGTTCGCGGCAGCAGGAAGATTTACTGTAAATATGAGAGCCGACGCCCACAAAAATTCAAACATTCCTGATCACACACACACACACACAAACATATACACATATAAACACACATACACACACACATATACACAAACACACACACATTCACCAACACATACACACACACACCAACCCATCTCACACACACACACACATAAACCAACACATACACAGACACACACACACATATACAGCAACCCATCACACAGACACACACACATATACACCAACCCATCACACAAACACACACACATTCACCAACACATTACATACACACACAGATACACCAACCCATCACACACACACACACACACATTCACCAACACACCACGTACCCTCACAGACATACACCAACACATCAGACACACATATACACCAACCCATTACACAAACACACACACATACACCAACACAGCACACACACACATTCACCAACACACCACGTACCCTCACAGACATACACCAACACATCACACACACATATACACCAACCCATTACACAAACACACACACATACACCAACACAGCACACACACATTCACCAACACATCACACACATTCACCAACACATCACACAAACACAGACATATACACCAACACATCACACACCTACACACATACATCAACCCATCACACACACATACACCAACACATCACTCACACACATACACCAACACATCACACACACATATACACCAACACATTACACACACACACTCACATACTTACACACACATAATGTGTGTAGGTATGTGAGTGTGTATAAGTGTATTTGAGTGTGTAGGTATGTGAGTGTGTATAAGTGTATTGAGTGTGTAGGTATGTGAGTGTGTTTATAAGTGTATTTGAGTGTGTAGGTATGTGAGTGTGTATAAGTGTATTTGAGTGTGTAGGTATGTGAGTGTGTATAAGTGTGTTTGAGTGTGTAGGTATGTGAGTGTGTTTATAAGTGTATTTGAGTGTGTAGGTATGTGAGTGTGTTTATAAGTGTATTTGAGTGTGTAGGTATGTGAGTGTGTTTATAAGTGTATTTGAGTGTGTAGGTATGTGAGTGTGTTTATAAGTGTATTTGAGTGTGTAGGTATGTGAGTGTGTTTATAAGTGTATTTGAGTGTGTAGGTATGTGAGTGTGTTTATAAGTGTATTTGAGTGTGTAGGTATGTGAGTGTGTATAAGTGTGTTTGAGTGTGTAGGTATGTGAGTGTGTGTGAGTGTGTATAAGTGTATTTGAGTGTGTAGGTATGTGAGTGTGTGTATAAGGTGTATTTGAAGTGTGTAGTATGTGAGTGTTGATTAAGTGTGTTTGAGTGTGTCTGAGTGTTAGATGCGTGTGTATAAGTGTGTTAACGTGGTAGGTATGTGAGTGTGTTATAAGTGTGTTGTTGATCTGCGCCCCGGTTCACCTCCTCGACTGTAATTTCATGCGTGTTAGTGGGACACCCTGAGTCAGTAAAGACGCCGTGAGGCAGGAAGACGGAGGAACAGAGCGAGTCGATGTGAACCTCCACCCTCCTCCGCCTCGTCGTATTCGAGGGAGGATGAGTCACGGATGGAGGAGACGGCCGTTTCGTTTCGGCAGTAAACACGATTCTCAGCAGGATCATCTCGCAGCAATCATGTCAGCATGCCGTCATTCATCAGCTCCTCAAGTTCTTCCATCAGTCCTGCGAGGAACCTCTGAGGAACGGCGCACGCCACGATGATGGCAGAGCTCAGGCTGATCTGAGAAGATCTATAATAAGCTCCTCCCACGAATTCACTTTTTATCAGGTCCGCTGTAATAAATGGATTCTGGATGTGGCGTGTTTGGACCACGAGGGGAGGGGCCAGCATGAAACTTTGCTTCTTCTCTTCCTCCAGCATGACCTGGAAGCCTGGAGAGCCATTACTGCCGCTGTCGTTTTTAGCTCCAAATTAGCATAATTGTTTTGCCATTTAAGATTGAAGTGGGTTCTGCTTTCGCATCAGAGAGTAACGGACGGTTTCACCGTTCCAGATCTAGAACGCCAGAGTCACCGCAGTGTTCCATCCTTCTTTTTTTTTCCTCCCTCTTGTTTTCGAACAAAGATCCACTTCCTGTCCAATCTGATCAAAGGTTCTCGTCCATCAGAGAACAATCCTGGCTGGAGGCTACACTAATCCTCCTGGTCCATCGACTGGATCTCCACCAGCAGCTCAGTTATCAGTCGTTCGGCAGTCCAGCCAATCACGGCGCTCGTGGCTCCACCCGTCCAGTCTTCTGCCTCCTCAGTCTGCACCGGGACGGTTTCAGAGGACGAGTTTGTTGGAATGAAAGATCAGGCGTGTCGGAAGGAGGAGAGGAATGGGGAACGAGGTTCCGGACGGTTCCCTGAGTTACGGGGTCGTGTTGATTGGCCGCTGGAGGTTGGGTTTGAAATGCTGACTTGTTGTTGTGTTGTTGTGTAATGGATGTTCTCGCTGGTAAGTAACTCTCGTATGCTAATGATGGCCCCGCCGCTCATCTGCATAAAATAAACAAGATGTCATTCCCGCCGTGCGGCGCGTCACCTGATGATGTACGACGCGTCCGCGCCGCTGATTGATGGCGGCTGAAGTGCTGACCGCCGTGGAAACGGGAGGCGGCGCCGCGCTCGTAAATTACCGCAGAATCAGAACTTTGCAACTTCAGCTTCATTAGACTTTACCGGAGGGGGGGGTGACAGATGTAAAAATGGCGGCGGGCGGGGCCGAATCGGAGTCGATGAAACAGGCTGTCGGCATGGTGACCGGTGTAATCATCTCCTCTCTCTCTCTCTCTCTTTCAGTTCCTGCCAACATCTACAAGGTCTCGGAGGACATCACCGTCAACGAAGGCAGCAACGTGACGCTCAGCTGTCTGGCCAATGGGAGGCCAGATCCATCCATCACCTGGCGCCTGTTGAACCCGTCAGGTAAGGACCCTCTTTTCCAGGTAAGAAGTGGGGTTTGGCCGCTCTCCTCGGCTCCCCAGTTCTCCGCTCGCGGTGTTGACGCGCCGTGGAAACGGGTTCCGTCGTGTGGAAAATGCGGACGGTGATGGATTGTGTTGTTGCGGAATCGCCGATAACCAGGTCTGCGTTCTGGGGTAAACGTGTTTATTTGCTAAGTAACGGGCGGAACCCCGGGCCTGTCAGAGTCGGTAAGCGGCGCGGTCCGTCATGTTCCTTGGCGGGGTCGGCCGCTCCGCGGCTCCGAGGTAAATTATGAAGCCGAGGAACCCCGACGTCGCTGCACCGCTCTCTCAGCATCGGCAACACGTGTGTGTGTGTGTGTGTGTGTTCATGTTGTAATACTTCACCGTGAATTTTTAAGCGCCTCTTGCAGGGAACGTCATGGAAATGGAAATGCCCTCCGAAGACGTAACCCCAGAGCTGAAACTCGTTAATTAGATTTAGTGGGAAAATAATCAGCTTTCTTCCCTTCAGAGTTCACAGAATGGCTAATTTTCAATTTAGGTTCAAGCATAGCTGCCGTTGCAACTCGGCATTGCATTGTGGGATGTGGTGTTGCTGTTCGTCCCGATTTCCCCTCTTTACTATCCTCCATTCTTCTCCTATTGACAGTGAACATGCATGGAGTTCCGCGATTAATGAGTGAAAAAGCTCATTTGTTTTTATAATTTATAATAGTTTTCAGAATTTATTTCAAGACTTTAGGCCGCAAACAAGGAGGCTTTTGTGTTCTGACTGATTTTGATAATTTGAGATGCTGGATTCATGATTTCTTCAGCCGTAATTACCAACATTAGACAAAAAGGAACGTAACGTATGTGAAGGTATGTGTCAATTACGAACAAATGATCCGGTTTTTGGCGTGAAATTACATTTATCTTCATGGGTTCATGAATGCGTGATTAAAAGAAACAACTTTTAATGCGGAACATTTCAATATTTGTCCTGCTGTCATTTTGATTTTGCTTTAGCTTTGTAGTTTAGAATATTTCCATATTTCCGTACGCATTCTGCTGGTTTGATGAGGAAGCCTCTTCATTTTGACGCCGGCGAGATGCACGGCGGGAGTTGCGAGGAAGTCGGCATCTTCGCCGCGCCAAACATCATCCGTCTCCGGCGCCATCCGTCCCCTGCGGTGTCACGTCTTCCAGACACGAGTTCTGCCGCGGGCGATTTCAATAACTACACGGTATGACCAGATGAAATGGACGGTTCTGTGAGTTCTGACAGATAATCTCAGGTATGAATCGTGCAGCCGCACTGCAGCCACCCTGAGCAGCCGCCGTACATATTATTACAGTTTTAATAAAACAGAAGTCGCCCAAAGGACTCGTTTCATCCATTATGCTAAGTGAGGGGGTTTCACCATCCTGGCTGGAAGAATAACGGAGCTGCTGCCGATTCATTAAAGGGATATTTATTAGCCGCTGGCATCGAGCAGGAAATGGTGAAATTCGGCGTTACAAAGATCTGGAATGAGACTGTCCATCATCAGTGCCTAAAGCCTCTGCTGAAGGCAACTCCACACCAGGACACACATACACATACACACACATACACATACACACACATCACTGCACACAAGTGATAATCAGCCGGAACATTACCAGAAGGTTTTTGGTGGCTGGAATTGTAAGATTAGGGTTGTATTGTACAAGAACATTATCAGAACGTGTTTTACTTTCTGTACTTGTATGGTCAGGGTAATGGTGTACTAGAACGTCACCAGAACGTGTTTAACTTTCTGTACTTGTATGGTCAGAGTAATGGTGTACTAGAACGTCACCAGAACGTGTTTTTGTGTCTGTACTTGTATGGTCAGGGTAATGGTGTACTAGAACGTCACCAGAACATCTTTTTGTGTCTGTTCTTGTATGGTCAGGGTAATGGTGTACTAGAACGTCACCAAAACGTGTTTTTGTGTCTGTACTTGTATGGTCAGGCAAATGGTGTACAAGAACATTATCAGAACGTGTTTTACTTTCTGTACTTGTATGGTCAGAGTAATGGTGTACTAGAACGTCACCAGAACGTGTTTTTGTGTCTGTACTTGTATGGTCAGGGTAATGGTGTACTAGAACGTTACCAGAACGTCTTTTTGTGTCTGTTCTTGTATGGTCAGGGTAATGGTGTACTAGAACGTCACCAGAACGTGTTTTTGTGTCTGTACTTGTATGGTCAGGCAAATGGTGTACAAGAACATTATCAGAACGTGTTTTTGTGTCTGTACTTGTATGGTCAGAGTAATGGTGTACTAGAACGTCACCAGAACGTGTTTTTGTGTCTGTACTTGTATGGTCAGGGTAATGGTGTACTAGAACGTCACCAGAACGTGTTTTTGTGTCTGTACTTGTATGGTCAGGGTAATGGTGTACTAGAACGTCACCAGAACGTCTTTTTGTGTCTGTTCTTGTATGGTCAGGGTAATGGTGTACTAGAACGTCACCAAAACGTGTTTTTGTGTCTGTACTTGTATGGTCAGGCAAATGGTGTACAAGAACATTATCAGAACGTGTTTTACTTTCTGTACTTGTATGGTCAGAGTAATGGTGTACTAGAACGTCACCAGAACGTGTTTTTGTGTCTGTACTTGTATGGTCAGGGTAATGGTGTACTAGAACGTCACCAGAACGTCTTTTTGTGTCTGTTCTTGTATGGTCAGGGTAATGGTGTACTAGAACGTCACCAGAACGTGTTTTTGTGTCTGTACTTGTATGGTCAGGCAAATGGTGTACAAGAACATTATCAGAACGTGTTTTACTTTCTGTACTTGTATGGTCAGAGTAATGGTGTACTAGAACGTCACCAGAACGTGTTCTTGTGTCTGTAGATGTATGGTCAGGGTTATGGTGTATTAGAACGTCACCAGAACGTGTTTTTGTGTCTGTAGGGGTATGGTCAGGGTTATGGTGTATTAGAACGTCACCAGAACACATTTTTCTGTCTGTAGTTGTATGGTCAGGGTTATGGTGTACTAGAACGTCACGAGAATGCGTTTTTCTGTCTGTAGTTGTATGGTCAGGGTTATGGTGTATTAGAACGTTACTAGAATGTGTTTTTCTGTCTGTAGTTGTATGGTCAGGGTTATGGTGTATTAGAACGTTACTAGAATGCGTTTTTCTGTCTGTAGTTGTATGGTCACGGTTATGGTGTATTAGAACGTTACTAGAATGCATTTTTGTGTCTGTAGATGTATGGTCAGGGTTATGGTGTATTAGAATGTCACCAGAACGCGTTTTTCTGTCTGTAGTTGTATGGTCAGGGTTATGGTGTATTAGAACGTTACTAGAATGCGTTTTTCTGTCTGTAGTTGTATGGTCAGGGTTATGGTGTATTAGAACGTTACTAGAATGCGTTTTTTTTGTTTCTGTAGTTGTATGGTCAGGGTTATGGTGTATTAGAACGTTACTAGAATGCGTTTTTCTGTCTGTAGTTGTATGGTCAGGGTTATGGTGTATTAGAACGTTACTAGAATGCGTTTTTGTGTCTGTAGATGTATGGTCAGGGTTATGGTGTATTAGAACGTCACCAGAACGTGTTTTACTTTCTGTACTTGTATGGTCAGGGTTATGGTGTACTAGAACGTCACCAGAACGTGTTTTTGTGTCTGTAGGGGTATGGTCAGGGTTATGGTGTATTAGAACGTTACTAGAATGCGTTTTTCTGTCTGTAGTTGTATGGTCAGGGTTATGGTGTATTAGAACGTCACCAGAACGTGTTTTACTTTCTGTACTTGTATGGTCAGGGTTATGGTGTACTAGAACGTCACCAGAACGTGTTTTTGTGTCTGTAGGGGTATGGTCAGGGTTATGGTGTATTAGAACGTCACCAGAACACATTTTTCTGTCTGTAGTTGTATGGTTAGGGTTATGGTGTATTAGAACGTTACCAGAATGCGTTCTTGTGTCTGTAGATGTATGGTCAGGGTTATGGTGTATTAGAACGTCACCAGAACGCATTTTTCTGTCTGTAGTTGTATGGTCAGGGTTATGGTGTATTAGAACGTCACCAGAATGCTTTTTGTTTCTGTAGATGTATGGTCAGGGTTATGGTGTATTAGAACGTCACCAGAATGCTTTTTCTGTCTGTAGTTGTATGGTCAGGGTTATGGTGTATAAGAACGTCACCAGAACGCGTTCTTGTGTCTGTAGTTGTATGGTCAGGGTTATGGTGTATTAGAACGTCACCAGAACGCGTTCTTGTGTCTGTAGATGTATGGTCAGGGTTATGGTGTATTAGAACGTTACCAGAACGCGTTCTTGTGTCTGTAGATGTATGGTCAGGGTTATGGTGTATTAGAACGTCACCAGAACACATTTTTCTGTCTGTAGTTGTATGGTCAGGGTTATGGTGTACTAGAACGTCACGAGAACGCGTTTTTCTGTCTGTAGTTGTATGGTCAGGGTTATGGTGTATTAGAACGTTACTAGAATGCGTTTTTGTGTCTGTAGATGTATGGTCAGGGTTATGGTGTATTAGAACGTCACCAGAACGTGTTTTACTTTCTGTACTTGTATGGTCAGGGTTATGGTGTACTAGAACGTCACCAGAACGTGTTTTTGTGTCTGTAGGGGTATGGTCAGGGTTATGGTGTATTAGAACGTCACCAGAACACATTTTTCTGTCTGTAGTTGTATGGTTAGGGTTATGGTGTATTAGAACGTTACCAGAATGCGTTCTTGTGTCTGTAGATGTATGGTCAGGGTTATGGTGTATTAGAACGTCACCAGAACGCATTTTTCTGTCTGTAGTTGTATGGTCAGGGTTATGGTGTATTAGAACGTCACCAGAATGCTTTTTGTTTCTGTAGATGTATGGTCAGGGTTATGGTGTATTAGAACGTCACCAGAATGCTTTTTCTGTCTGTAGTTGTATGGTCAGGGTTATGGTGTATAAGAACGTCACCAGAACGCGTTCTTGTGTCTGTAGTTGTATGGTCAGGGTTATGGTGTATTAGAACATCACCAGAACGCGTTCTTGTGTCTGTAGATGTATGGTCAGGGTTATGGTGTATTAGAACGTTACCAGAACGCGTTCTTGTGTCTGTAGATGTATGGTCAGGGTTATGGTGTATTAGAACGTCACCAGAACACATTTTTCTGTCTGTAGTTGTATGGTCAGGGTTATGGTGTACTAGAACGTCACGAGAACGCGTTTTTCTGTCTGTAGTTGTATGGTCAGGGTTATGGTGTATTAGAACGTTACTAGAATGTGTTTTTCTGTCTGTAGTTGTATGGTCAGGGTTATGGTGTATTAGAACGTTACTAGAATGCGTTTTTCTGTCTGTAGTTGTATGGTCACGGTTATGGTGTATTAGAACGTTACTAGAATGCATTTTTGTGTCTGTAGATGTATGGTCAGGGTTATGGTGTATTAGAACGTCACCAGAACGCGTTTTTCTGTCTGTAGTTGTATGGTCAGGGTTATGGTGTATTAGAACGTTACTAGAATGCGTTTTTCTGTCTGTAGTTGTATGGTCAGGGTTATGGTGTATTAGAACGTTACTAGAATGCGTTTTTTTTGTTTCTGTAGTTGTATGGTCAGGGTTATGGTGTATTAGAACGTCACCAGAACGCATTTTTCTGTCTGTAGTTGTATGGTCAGGGTTATGGTGTATTAGAACGTTACTAGAATGCGTTTTTGTGTCTGTAGATGTATGGTCAGGGTTATGGTGTATTAGAACGTCACCAGAACGTGTTTTACTTTCTGTACTTGTATGGTCAGGGTTATGGTGTACTAGAACGTCACCAGAACGTGTTTTTGTGTCTGTAGGGGTATGGTCAGGGTTATGGTGTATTAGAACGTTACTAGAATGCGTTTTTCTGTCTGTAGTTGTATGGTCAGGGTTATGGTGTATTAGAACGTCACCAGAACGCATTTTTCTGTCTGTAGTTGTATGGTCAGGGTTATGGTGTATTAGAACGTTACTAGAATGCGTTTTTGTGTCTGTAGATGTATGGTCAGGGTTATGGTGTATTAGAACGTCACCAGAACGTGTTTTACTTTCTGTACTTGTATGGTCAGGGTTATGGTGTACTAGAATGTCACCAGAACGTGTTTTTGTGTCTGTAGGGGTATGGTCAGGGTTATGGTGTATTAGAACGTCACCAGAACACATTTTTCTGTCTGTAGTTGTATGGTTAGGGTTATGGTGTATTAGAACGTTACCAGAATGCGTTCTTGTGTCTGTAGATGTATGGTCAGGGTTATGGTGTATTAGAACGTCACCAGAACGCATTTTTCTGTCTGTAGTTGTATGGTCAGGGTTATGGTGTATTAGAACGTCACCAGAACGCGTTTTTCTGTCTGTAGTTGTATGGTCAGGGTTATGGTGTATTAGAACGTTACTAGAATGCGTTTTTCTGTCTGTAGTTGTATGGTCAGGGTTATGGTGTATTAGAACGTTACTAGAATGCGTTTTTTTTGTTTCTGTAGTTGTATGGTCAGGGTTATGGTGTATTAGAACGTCACCAGAACGCATTTTTCTGTCTGTAGTTGTATGGTCAGGGTTATGGTGTATTAGAACGTTACTAGAATGCGTTTTTGTGTCTGTAGATGTATGGTCAGGGTTATGGTGTATTAGAACGTCACCAGAACGTGTTTTACTTTCTGTACTTGTATGGTCAGGGTTATGGTGTACTAGAACGTCACCAGAACGTGTTTTTGTGTCTGTAGGGGTATGGTCAGGGTTATGGTGTATTAGAACGTCACCAGAACACATTTTTCTGTCTGTAGTTGTATGGTTAGGGTTATGGTGTATTAGAACGTTACCAGAATGCGTTCTTGTGTCTGTAGATGTATGGTCAGGGTTATGGTGTATTAGAACGTCACCAGAACGCATTTTTCTGTCTGTAGTTGTATGGTCAGGGTTATGGTGTATTAGAACGTCACGCGTTCTTGCGTCTGTAGATGTATGGTTATGGGAGGGTTTACAGTGATGTTTGTTAGGAGGTTGGTGTTTCTGTTGTGGTGTGTGTATGTGGTTATTTGTTTTTCTTGGTGGGAGGGGATCGCTGTTTGGCATCAGAAGCACCGCGGTTCCGCGTGAACGGGCTGTGTGGTCAGCCCGTATTTGCCGGCCGTGGGGTCTCTTCCTCTCGGCTGGAGGCGGGCCCTTGCGGAAGTTCCCCCGTGTGTGGGGATCATGGCGCTCAGCCACGCGCGAGGAGCTCGCGTTTGTTCCGGCAGGACGCTGCTCACCTGGCTGCGATGTTGGTCACGAGCGGCCCTCGCGACCCCCGGTTCACCCGGCGTTTATGTCTCACCGCCGCGCTCCCCCTGGCCCGGCTCGGAGCTGCATCAATCTTCCCGGCGCTCTGCCGCGCGGCGGGACGGGGGGGTGGTCCTGCCTGCGGGCACGCGAGCGTTTGATGTGAAATTGTGTTGCCACAGTGGGGGGATTTCCCCGTTTCTGAAGGACTGTCAGGCTGCGGGCGGCGGGGAAAGATGAGCGTTTTCGTGCATTAACGCTGAGCTTTTGAGACGGACGGCTGGGAAAGAAAAGCTGCGGTTTCATAAACTCACTACCGATGCTCAGATGCTGAGAAGACGCTGACGTGTCAATCTGGCCACGAACATGTCCAGTTAAGGCCTGCCGTGCACAGCTCATCAATATGGAAACGATGGTCTTCTGCGGGTCAGACATGCAGAGGACCACAATCTGGCAACACCAACAATTCAGTGTTTACTGTCACAAGGTTACAGGACCAGTTGAGATGACCGCTTTCATCACAGCGGTAAATCTAAAATATATTTAGCACCATCTGAATATAATGAACCATTATATTTCGTTATATTTATTCTCACCTGCATTTTGCAGACAGATTAGCGCACGGGTTCTGCAGGTGCTTCTGTCTGCTGGCCATTGATGGTCTGAATTCGTCGTCGCTCGTGCTGATCTTGGAATAAAGAGGAAAAAAACGTGTTCCCACTCGGCTCTCCGGTGGTTCACGAGCTAGAACAGAGTGGAACAAGGTCATAAACAACATCTTTTGTAGGAGGAATAAAGGGAAAACAAAGGAGCCTTTTCATTATTTCAGGTTTGGATCACGCAGACCTTGTACAGACCACAAAGTATTATTATCATATACATATTGATCGAATAAGGAGGCGGCCCCGTAATCAGAAGGTTGCCGGTTCAAATCCCGACTGAGGTCCCCTTGATGGAGGTCCCGTCCCCACACACTGCTCCCCGGGCGCCTGTCATGGTGCCCACTGCTCACCAAGGGTGACGGTTAAATACAAAGGACACGTTTCACCGTGTCACCGCGTGCTGTGCTGCAGTGTTTCACAATCACTTCACATTCACTTTCATGTTGGGGACATGAAGGTACATTTCCGAACGTGATTGTTTGGCTCCAGTGGTTCCGTCCGGCGGGTTGTTGCCGTGATGTATTGTTCTCGACTCTCGGTTCGTCCTGGTTTAATAAACCGCGTCTCGCCGGCGGCCGACCGACCTCCAGGCGCTGGTCAGGCGTGACGTCTGATTATCTGAAACTGGCATATCGATGTGGGGACAGTCGGGGACGGAGCCGCACTCTAAATTAATTAGACGAGGAGAAGTCACCTTTGATGGCCGGGCAGCACCGGGACGTTCTTTCATCCCGACTCTCCCGGGCCTGCGCTCCACCGGTTATCTTAACCGGCATCTCTGCGCCGGGGCGGCGGAATCGACCGGAGGGGCGGCGGTCGATGGAGCCGGAAGGCTGTCAGGGGCCCGTGGGCGGGCACCGTGGTGGAGTTTAACGCCGGGTGGGCAGGGAAAGGTCACCGGCGGGGAGGCGGGGGTCCCGCAGGGAGGCGGCAGCCAGCGTGTCCTTACATTACGGACCGCCGAAACGGAACCGCGCGGGACCCCTGCAGACACCGGCGGCCAGGAGGGTTCTGCAGTCTTCAGAAACGTCTCGTCTGATTCGTCACGTCCACCTTCTGCCGTTCGTGTGAATTGATCCTCATTTCCAGCCGCGGGCCGGCGGCGCTCAAACAAAACCGCCGGCCGCCCTGCGGCGCTGCGGCTGGGGGGAGACGTGAGAACGTATCGATTTTATTTCCCTCCGAAATTGAATTTATCAAACGAGTCTTTCCCCGTTCGGCTTTACTTACCGTCCCCTCGGCTCCTGTTTGTTCTCCTCGCCGTGAACGGAAAGAGGAACGAGGAGTGAAGTCCACTCACAGATACCAGCAGGCATGATGGATGGCACCGTCCGGCGGTCCTCCAGCATCCGGCCTGGTCCTCGTCGCAGTCCCGGTGAGGCTGAGTTCCACAGCGGGTTCTCCGGCGCGCCCCCTGGTGGCAGACGTGAGACTCGGCGGGGTTAAAACGTACCGCGTACACGTTCCTCGGCGTGGTCCCGGTGAGGCCGTGTTCGACACCGGGTTCTCCAGCACGCCCCCTGGTGGTCCCGGTGAGGCCGTGTTCGACACCGGGTTCTCCGGCACGCCCCCTGGTGGTCCCGGTGAGGCCGTGTTCCGCGCCGGGTTCTCCGGTGTGTCCCCTGGTGGCAGACGTGAGTCTCGGCGGGGTTAAAACGTACCGCGTACACGTCCCTCGTCGCAGTCCCGGTGAGGCCGTGTTCGACACCGGGTTCTCCGGCACGCCCCCTGGTGGTCCCGGTGAGGCCGTGTTCCACGCCGGGTTCTCCGGCACGCCCCCTGGTGGTCCCGGTGAGGCCGTGTTCCACACCGGGTTCTCCAGCGCGCCCCCTGGTGGCAGACGTGAGTCTCGGCGGGGTTAAAACGTACCGCGCACACGTTCTGCAGGAGGGGCGGATCCGGAGACGTTAATCACTATTAATCAGTCGTTCACATTATAAATTCAAATTTCATTCTTCTCTCTGAGGAATAATCACAAACACATTCGTTTAATCCTCAGAACAATTTTTATTCTAAACAGAATATTTTTAAAAAATGTTTTAATTTAGTGGATTGGCTGCAGATATTGATGAAATGGACAGATGGTATTGTTTTTTGGGGTTTTTTTTTGTATTCTACACGCAGCCCTGAGGGAGGCACCGCTCTGCTGGCTGAACGCTTGTTATTGTCTTCAGTGAAATCATGAAAATGTTCTAATTTTATGCCAAAACAAATTCATTTTCACGCAGGCCGCGTGTGCATCGCTTCCGGCGCTTTGTCATAAATTCATTTCTAATTAAGTCCACAGGAAGCAGAAAGGTGTGTTTCGTGGAATAACGTCCAGGGGCCATGATTAATGCCGGTCAGTCTGCCAGATCACCGGAGCCCGGTGTCCCTTCGCTTCGACTTCATCGCACCTCCAAATCTTCGTTAATTATTCATCTTTTATTGTAGGTTGTGAATATTGTTAATTCGGTTTAAAGGGATTTTCTGTTGCGTTTGTCATGATCAGTCCGACCAGCAGAGGAACTTCACCATGTTATAATGCTTGTGTGTGTGTGTGTGTGTGTGTGTGTGTGTGTGTGTGTGTGTGTGTGTGTGTGCGGTCTGATTGAACTGTGTAGAAAGTTCTGGAAAAGGGTCGAATTCGGGGTTAATGTTGGTGATTTCTCTTCCTGACTGTAGCAGGTGTTACACACACACACACACACACACACACACACACACTCTCTCTCACACAGAGCGACACAGCCGAATGATATTAGTATCTGCAGATGATGATGATGATGATGACGTCTTGCAGGAAGGGACGTTTGTGTGAAAGTGTATGAAGTATAACCTTTTAAAAACCGCAATTTATCCTCGGAATCTCGGATCCACTGCATCCATGTGTTCGTATCTTTAATCAGATGCTATGTGGTGATGATGATGATGATGATGATTATGTGTGGATCTGAGTCTGTCACCTTGTCTGTTTTAACTCATGAAAAGTTCTAATAAAGTGCTGTGTTTGCAGCTCCGCCCCCGTTTTCAGACAAAAGAGGATAAACGGCGCGCTGCAATTTCTCACTTACGCCGCTCCTCTCAACTTCCTCCATTCAACTGTTGCGCATAAACGACTCCTCTGTAGACGAGCGAAGCCGCGCAGCGCCGCGCCGCGCCAAGATAAATGATGCTGATGAATAATGCATCGCCATGCAGATCAGCCTCCCGGCGGCAACTGCAGCCTGCACCCGACTCGATGTTCTCCTGCGTTCCAAATCCCTTTCCATGGAACATCAGGCCGAAGCTTCGCCATCCCAATTAAAACACACACACACACACACACACACACGTTCGGGTGCAGTTTCTATGCGGAAGGAGTGAATTCTGCCTCAGTGCTTCCTTGATTGTGGCGATTAAGGCCGACTTCACTTCACATCCCCGTCCAGAGTCTGCAGCGCCCCCCACTGGCACCGTTTCTTCTCTAATATTCTCTAATAGTGCACGTGTTCGTGTGTGTATAAGTGTATGTAGGTGTGTGTGTATGTGGGGTGTGTGTATTTGTAGAGTGTGTATGTAGGTGTGTGTGTATGTGGGGTGTGTGTATTTGTAGAGTGTGTATGTAGGTGTGTGTGTATGTGGGGTGTGTGTATTTGTAGAGTGCGTATGTAGGTGTGTGTATTTGTAGAGTGTGTATGTAGGTGTGTGTGTATGTGGGTGTGTGTGTATTTGTAGAGTGTGTATGTAGGTGTGTGTATTTGTAGAGTGTGTGTATGTGGGGTGTGTGTGTGTAGAGTGTGTGTGTGTGGGGTGTGTATGTGTAGGGTGTGTATGTGTGTGTGTGTATGTGGTGGTGTCTGTAGTTGTAGAGTGTGTATGTGGTGGTGTGTGTGTATGTGGGGTGTGTGTATGTGTAGGGTGGTGTGGGGTGTGTGTGTGTGTGTGTGGGGTGTGTGTATTTGTAGAGTGTGTGTGTTTATGTGGGGTGTGTGTATTTGTAGTGTGTGTGTGTGTGTGTGTGTGTGTGTGTGTGTGTGTGTGTTTATGTGGGGTGTGTGTATTTGTAGAGTGTGTGTGTACATTTACATTTACATTTACAGCATTTATCAGACGCCCTTATCCAGAGCGACTTACAGTCAGTAGTTACAGGGACAGTCCCCCTGGAGACACTCAGGGTTAAGTGTCTTGCTCAGGGACACGATGGTAGTAAGTGGGGTTTGAACCTGGGTCTTCTGGTTCATAGGCAAGTGTGTTACACACTAGGCTACTACCACCCTATGTGGGGTGTGTGTGTGTGTGTATGTGGGGTGTGTGTATTTGTAGTGTGTGTGTATTTGTAGGGTGTGTGTGTGGTGTGTGTATTTGTAGAGTGTGTGTGTGTTTATGTGGGGTGTGTGTATGTGGGGTGTGTGTATTTGTAGAGTGTGTGTGTATGTGGGGTGTGTGTATTTGTAGTGTGTGTGTGTGTGTTTATGTGGGGTGTGTGTATTTGTAGAGTGTGTGTGTATGTGGGGTGTGTGTATTTGTAGTGTGTGTGTGTGTGTGTAGGGTGTGTGTATTTGTAGTGTGTGTGTGTATGTGGGGTGTGTGTATTTGTAGTGTGTGTGTGTGTATGTAGGGTGTGTGTATTTGTAGAGTGTGTGTGTATGTGGGGTGTGTGTATTTGTAGTGTGTGTGTGTGTGCACGCATGGGCTTCTCCAGCAGGGGGCGTCTAGAATGTTGTGTAAACATCTCCTTCTCGGGTTTATTTGCTCTGGGGGTTTTGGTGTTAATGAACCCTCCAGCTCGCGCTTTTTTACTGTCCGGTTCTTCCTTACTTCGCTCGCGCGTGGACCAACGCAGTGACCTTTGACCTGTATTTACCCGCCGGAGCCTCCTGCATTTCTGCGCCTTTATTCTCGCCCGCTTCCTCACAATACGCTGTGATTGGCAGCAGTGAAAACCACTTCCCGCCCATCACGGCCACGCTTAAAAACGGCCTCCAGCCTCGTCATCGTCATCATCACGCAGATGGAACTGCAAATTTCTGCATACAATAAATCAATTTCAGCTCTGGTCTGATTAGCATTTTAACAAAGCGGCATTTTTAACCGGAGATCCGCCGGCGCAGATCTTTATACACCTGCGTGTAGAAATGGACGTGTAATTAGCGGAGCCTCATTATCTGGCGCGGTGGCCGTAAACGGGCCTCGCTCTGGTGACGGGATCGGCGCGGTGACCCCTGTTCCTAATTAGGCGTCTCTTGACAAGGCCGAGTGTGAACGGCGCCGCTGACATTCAGCCACAAATCACACCGACGGAGAATAACGAAGGGCTGGGACCATCGGGGGCGTCCGAGGCGGCTCGGCACTGAAGAGTCACCTGACGCAGGGTCGTCTGACGGCGCCGCTGAGTCACGGAGGGTCACCTGATGGCGCCACTTCGTCACGCAGGGTCACCTGACGCAGGGTCACCTGATGGCGCCGCTCCGACACGCAGGGTCGTCTGACGCAGGGTCACCTGACGCAGGGTCGTCTGATGCAGGGTCGTCTGATGCAGGGTCACCTGACGCAGGGTCACCTGATGGCGCCGCTCCGACACGCAGGGTCACCTGACGCAGGGTCACCTGACGCAGGGTCACCTGACAGCCCCGGGTCTGTGTGGTGGAGTCCTGCGCTGAATTTCTGTAGAAATCAAACTCATGTCAACCACAGTCATGTGCCACTTCCGCTGGAACCTTTGACCCCCGACCCCTGAATCCCATAATGAGACGTCTCTCGGAGGGCCACGCCCTGGCTACGCCTTCTTACCATATAGCATAATAACGTTATAAAAACGTTATAGAAAGATGATTAAAAACCCATTCAGACTAGAAAAGATATATGACGGTCAATTGGCTGAAACACAGAAGCATGGGCGGAGCTAAGCAGACCATACAACATTCATGCATTTATTGTTCAATATCAATATGACCGTTTATTAAAGGTCCCCGGACATGAAAATGTGACTTTGTGAGATGATTTACCATTAATACGAGTTCCCCGAACCGCGCTACGGTCCTGCGGTGGCTAGAAATGGTGATAATTTGGCCGTTCTGCTTCACCGTTCAGAGAGCGGCAGCTCAGACGGTCGGATCTGGAATTTGTCCCCTTATGACGTCATAAGAGAATTTCCCCACCCCTCCCGTCCGCCGACCGTCACGGCTTCCAAACGTGAGAAGCGTTGCAGTTGTTCGGTGACGGGATGTAAAAATGAGCTCCTGACCGCGCCAAACATTGTGATTGGTGGATGGTGTTGGTTACGCCATTTCAACTTCTTCTCGTCCCGCCTCTCTCCTCCTCATTAGCATATAGAGCTACAGACGCTCCCACGTCTTCTGTGTGTCTGGCTGTGTTTTCGTGTCCGGTCTCTTTTTGGTGGACTTTGTGGGAGGAGTTGAAGCCTACCAGCTCCGCCTACCATCTGCCATTGGTCACCTCCACCTATATAAAGAGACTTCGGATGGTGCTCGGGAGCTCCCCAGGGTCTGCTAGGCCCTTACTCTTTCGGCAGGTCCTCAGGGTCCACGGAGATCTGCAAGGAGCTCCGTTGGGGATCTCATTCATGTGTCTTGTTGCTTTGTGTTATAGACCCCTTTGTTGTTAGCCAGTGTTAGCCTGTTAGCTTTATGTGCCCTGTTCATTAATGTTTGTGCCTGTTTGAGTTGTCCCCGCTGGACCGTCCCTTCCTTCAGGCTGTACTGATGTTGGTTAGCTGTGCTGAGTCCGCTGTTTTATTCCACCTGTGAGCTCACTGGAAATAAAAGCACTTTGTTTGTGTGTGTAACAGTGGACGTGCGTTTCTAAGACCGCTAGACCCCTAGGAACGTGACATTGGTTGAGGCTGATTCCTCGTGATTGACGGGATGTGTGCGATGCAGGTTTAATCCAGGCTGCTGGTCTCCGTGGAGACGGAATGGGGACGTCCGCTGGTCCGTGTGCTGCGTGCGCGGGACGTGAATCCATTTCTCCCCTCCAGATGGTTTCGGTTTTGCGTGCTGGAAATGTCGCTTTTTGCTGAGTCCACAATGTTCCACTCCTCATTGTTCCTTTTCTCTGGTTCTGCAGCGGAGCCGCTGGAGGGGGAGGAGTACCTGGATATATCCGGAATCACGCGGACGCAAGCCGGCCGCTACGAATGCAAGGCCAGCAACGACGTGGCCACGCCCGACGTCCGATACGTCAACGTGGTCGTCAACTGTACGTCCCCCCCGGTCCCCGTTCCGTTATTCCTGTGAAATAGCGCCTCGTTGAGCAGAGGCGAGGATGGTTCTGCGGTTCTCTTCTCTCTGCAGATGCCCCCTTCATCAAGGACGCCAAGAGCTCGGAGACGGCGGTGGGCAGGATGGGCGTTCTGCAGTGCGACGCGTCTGCGGTTCCCAAACCCGAGTTCGAGTGGTACAGAGATGACAAGAGGTGGGCGTGGCCAACTGGATAATCGCCATTTATTCTTCCTTCTCAGTGTGAGCGGGATGCTTGATTTCCTTTTCTATCGTGTTCATCATGACAGGAGTTCTCTATAGAAGTTTAGAACTTGTCTTGGTTTTTACTATCTGAATTGACTCTATAGGGTTCGTCTGTAGGTTCCTGCGTGGTTCCTCTATAGAGATCCTGTGTTGGTTCTTCTGTCAGATTCTTCTGTGGAGATCCTGTGTAGGTTCTTCTGTAGGGTTTCTATGTAGGGTTCCTCTGTAGGATTCTTCTGTAGGGTTTCTGTGCAGGGTTCCTCTGTAGGATTCTTCTGTAGGATTTATTAATGTGAGTTTTCTCCCTCAGACTGACCAACACTCAGGGCATCAGCATTCAGATCCTGGGCTCCCGCACGCTGCTCCTGGTATCCAATGTCACAGAAGAGGATTACGGGAATTACACATGTGTGGCCACCAACAGGCTGGGAATCCACAACGCCAGCGTGTTCCTCTACAGTGAGTTCCGTTCCTTTTAATGAATAAAAAATTGGTTCCATGCGAAATATGAATAATTCTACACATTGCAGCGAGTGTATCGCTGAGTAATCTTGGTGACCAGAAGGTGACCTCGATCAGGTGGGCTGTGGTTCTTCAGGACCGCTGTAGAGGAGGGATGGGGTGGTAGTGGCCTAGTGGGTAACACACTCGCCTGTGAACCAGAAGACCCAGGTTCAAATCCCACTTACTACCATCATGTCCCTGAGCAAGACACTTAACCCTGAGTGTCTCCAGGGGGGGACTGTCCCTGTAACTACTGACTGTAAGTCGTTCTGGATAAGGGCGTCTGGTAAATGTAAATGGATGGGTGGAGGACTCTGGTGAAATTGTGACTTTGACCACCAGGTGTCGCCTGGTTCCCATTAACCAGATCAGTCGTTTTTTCCAGACATATCATTCCAAAGACAAGATGCTAAATGAGTTCTCTGGCAGTGGCTCTGTCCTGTTGTGACTCGTGTTCCGTTTGTTCCTGCCCTCAGGACCTGGAACCGGACGTGACATCAACGGCTCGGTGTCGGTGACCCCGTCCCTGTGGGTCCTCCTGGCCACACTGACCTGCCTTCTGCTGAAGTGTTAATAACAGCGCAGAGCTCCACCCTGAAACCACACTGAGACTGTTCGCATAATCCTACCAACCTACCGCACCCTGGGGTGCAACATAGACACATTTACAATTTACAACGATTAGAACGGGCTATTCATACGTTTTAGTAACAAATGACGCGTGGTTTTAAAAAATGATTATAATAATAATAACGGGACGAGCTGAGCTCTTTGTAACAGTCGATGATAACTCGCCGTTTTTACGTTCCGTCACTTTCCTTTCCCGTCCGTCCGCTTGGTTCTGTGTGTGTTCGTCCTCATGAAGTCCCATGCGGCAGAGACCCAGACGACGTCTGAGGGATCTGCCCCACGTTCCTCTCTCCTCGCCAGCAGCAGCAGCGAGCCTCTCCGCATCACACATTAGAGCAGAAATCAGTGCTGGAGTGGCTTTTTAACCCCTCGGTAACGGTGAAATGGACAGAAGTAGCGAGCAGCGGCTTTAGAACGCGCCGGTAGACGCGCAGCTTCCTGTTCTCCTGCTGCTGCATCTCATCTCCACACCTGTACAGCACCGACCAATGATCAGCTGCTTTTCTTTTGCAAATGGAAATCCGTTCTATATATATATTTTTTCCCATTAACATTGTATGTGCATAAAATAAAATATATATATACTTGAATCCACTGTCCTTATAAAAGAAGAGAGAGCAATTTAATATATGTCCTTGTTTCTAAATAGATAGTAATTTGTTGAATTTTAACTTAAAACTCTTAAACTCTGAGGAACCGCCACAGGAACTTTAACAGGGGAATCTATTTCCCAGAATTCCAGTATTCCTCTTCAGAATGTACGCACTGGGAATGTCGTGGAACCGTGTGGGCCGCGCAGTTGACACCCCCCCCCCCCCCCCTTTTTTTTTTTTTTTTTTTTTTTTATTTATTGTATTTTTATTCCTCGTACGATTCCGCTCATAAAATGAAGACTTGGTCACATGACGTGCTGTGTGTTCTATTTTCCTGATTTGGACATAACACTGAATGTTGTTACTGACATGACCTTTGACCTTTGGGCTGACTGAGCGATGCCTTGTGATTTGGTGTTTCATTAAGTTCATTAGGAGCCGCCCTGTGTGCCGTGTGGAAGCTTTTTTCATGGCTGACTGTTGAACGTGTGTGTGTGTGTGTGTGAGAGTTGGTCATGACGTGTGTATTTGTGAATGCGCGTGTGTTTTACACTGAAATATAAAGCATGACACGTCTGTCTCGGTTCTCCGCTGCAGAGCCGCGTCTGTACGCTCCTTCACCTTTGCCCCTTTTTGTCTGGAGAACCGAGTTCCGGGTCTCCTGCGTTTCACCTGTTGGTTCCGCTCATCCTGTCACACCGAATGTCACTTTACAAAAAAAAGAAAAGAAAATTTACAAGCCGTCTGCCGTCCTCATCTCAGTGCAATGTATGTTTTCTAATTGCTTTGGTTTTAATCTTATGATTATTGCAATCAATTTCTTAAAACGTATGTACAAGTACCCATGAAATGTAAAAGAATTGAAATAAAACTGTTTGAATTGTATTTGAAGGTGGAATGAAATGCGGGTCTGTCCAGTTTTTTGGGTTTTGGTGTAATAATATTGGTGATTGCATGAACTAGAGCCTCCTGTTCCGGGCCCTGCAGGCTCTGCTTGGTGGTGTAAGGCAGAGCAGGAGCCGCCAGGGGGCGCTGCTGCACTCTCTTTTTGTATTTGGGTCCAATTTTCTGCCATTTCCCGTGCTGCCACACAGTCAGTAATATCTCGTATGAATTCTACATCCATTATATCGATGCCCAAGCTAATTCTGTTTAAAAATGATGATGGTGCAGATCACCAACCTACATATTTCCTCCAAATCTGGAATCATAATCCCTCTTTCTATCGTATGGACATGTGTATGATTCGATGACGGCTGCTAGTTTGCTGCTCTTTAAAGCTACGTGGACGAGAGTAATAATAATTAAAGACCACGTCCGAGGATAATTGGCACATTTCTTTATTCTGAAAACAGACAATGAAACCATTTTTCCACAATTGAATTCCTTACATTCAAACTTGACATTGCACTCACTGGAACATAGGAAAAGTTGTCGTTTTTTATCAATTCTTTAAACATCGGTGCAGGAATATCTCCAATTCATATCAAATGCTCAGAACAACACCAAGGACATCAAAAAGAAGCCACACGTTTGTTGGGTTGGTTGGTTTGTTGGATGGTGACGGCGAGAAACGTTCTCCTCAATGGAGGAGTTCCCATGCAATTTTTCAAGCTATTCATGAAATGCGAGAAGAAACGCAGCAGCAATCTTCCTGGTTTTAATCTGCACTAATTCATATTTTACCTACACTACGGAACGGTACATGAGGGGGCGGGTCACTGCTGAAGAAGGGTGTGGCCGGTCCTTTGGTCATATGGTTGGGGAATGAACGGGGTGGAGATGGTCTCTCTCACACGTGTGCAGCACCATCACACTTCAGTCCTAGCTTGAGTCGAAAGCCACATGTGGAAACTCCTCCACCTTTAAGAAAATCATTGCCACACAAAAAATAGAAGACAAAGAAAGAAAAATGAAGTGTCTTCACGACCAGTGGGCGGAGATCAACCTTGCGATTCATTTTTTTTTTCTACTCTTCTTCATTTTTCCCCTCATCTGGAACTTATTCATTCTTCTCCTCTTCCTTGTTGGCCTCTGACGGGGTCTCCTCGGTGGGTTTTGAATCCCCTGCAGCATCTGGAACAAAAAAAAACGCAACATTTACATTCAGATACAGATGACCTCTGTTGACCTCTACATTGCCCCCCTGAGGACCAGATCATCTTCAGCTGACCGCTCTGTGCAGGTCTGGATCGCAAGGAGGGCGGGGCTAAATCCGCCCCTCCCCTTCTGCACCTAGCACTGACCAGATCATGAGTACAGGTCAGAGTTAAATCTTCCATCAAGCCAAACATCTCAGCATCTTCACCAAAGCCCCAGACAGGACCAAGAACCCAGGACAGAACGTTCCGCCTTAAAACCGTCTGAGACGGATGTCCATCAAGCTCCTGTACTCACGTTGTGTCCCAGGTGTGGAGAAAGTGCAGTCAAAATATTCCGCCTGGCCATGTTCTACCTTCCAGCAGCTTCTCTGATCATGGTTCAGGAGAAGCTGCTGGCGGGTAGAACCAGCAGGAACCTGCAGGAACCCACCTGGTTTATCTTGTGTTTGGTTTGTTTCCTCACAATCAGCTGTCTCACTAGCAGCAGGCACGTCGGCTTGTTTGGGTTCCTCCTTGTCCTCCGGCTTTTTCTCGGTGCTGGGGGAGGTGGCCTGGGCAGAGGGGGCGGGGACGGGGACATCCTTGCTGTCGGCGTCCCTCGGCTGCTCCTTGGCCTCTGGGGCCGTCTCCTTTTTGGGTTCCTCCCCTGTGGGCTCGGCGGCGCCCCCCGCGGGTGACGTGGCGACGGGCGTGGTCGCGTTGGCAGCTACGGGGGAGGTGGCGGAGGGGTTGGCTGGCTTGTCCGAGACGGGGCTTTTGGCGTCGGCCGTCTCCTCGGGCTTCTCAGCAGCAGGTGAGGTGGCCTCCTTCTTCTCCTCCTCCCCTTCTGCTGCACCCTCGGCCGGAGCGTTCTTCTCCTCGTCCTCCTCCTTGTCTCCGTCTTTCATCTTTTTGCGGATTATGTGCCCGCGGAAGCTGGCCTGGATCTTGGTGGCCGCCTTGTGCGCCTTGTCCTCCGGCTTGTTTCCATCCTGCTCGATCTTCAGATCAGCATCTTCGTTCTTCTCGACCTGCAAGGAACGAGAACGTGGTCAACAAGATGGACTGGTGTTCTGCAACTTGACCCAAAAACATCTGGAGGTGGCGACAAAGTACCAGAGCTCCCATTTCTCTTCTCTACACCTGTTCTTGGGTGACATGAAGACATCTCCATCACACGAGCCCACAAGATTAAACATCTCCTGGTTCTTCTCCAGTTGATGTGTGTGTGTGTGTGTGTGTGTGTGTGTAAACCAGGTTGATGTGTGTGTGTGTGTGTGTGTGTGTAAACCAGGTTGATGTTTGTGTGTGTGTGTGTGTGTGTGTGTAAACCAGGTTGATGTGTGTGTGTGTGTGTGTGTGTATAAACCAGGTTGATGTGTGTGTGTGTGTGTGTGTGTGTATAAACCAGGTTGATGTTGTGTTTGTGTGTGTGTGTGTGTGTGTGTGTATAAACCAGGTTGATGTTGTGTTTGTGTGTGTGTGTGTGTATAAACCAGGTTGATGTTGTGTGTGTGTGTGTGTGTGTGTGTGTGTGTGTGTGTGTGTGTGTGTGTGTGTATAAACCAGGTTGATGTTGTGTTTGTGTGTGTGTGTGTGTATAAAACCAGGTTGATGTGTGTGTGTGTGTGTGTGTGTGTGTGTGTGTGTGTAAACCAGGTTGATGTTGGTGTGGTGTGTGTGTGTGTGTGTGTAAACCAGGTTGATGTTGTGTTTGTGTGTGTGTAGGTTGTTGTTGTGTGTGTGTGTGTGGTGTGTAAACCAGGTTGATGTTGTGTTTGTGTGTGTGTGTGTGTGTGTATAAACCAGGTTGATGTTGTGTTTGTGTGTGTGTGTGTGTATTAACCAGGTTGATGTTGTGTGTGTGTGTGTGTGTGTGTGTGTGTGTGTGTATAAACCAGGTTGATGTTGTGTTTGTGTGTGTGTGTGTGTATAAACCAGGTTGATGTTGTGTGTGTGTGTGTGTGTGTGTCTGTTTGTGTGTGTGTGTGTGTGTGTGTGTGTGTGTGTAAACCAGGTTGATGTTGTGTGTGTGTGTGTGTGTGTGTGTGTGTGTGGACAGGAAGCGGAATGGAAATGAGGAAGCGAGCGAGTCGGAGTCGGGCAGGTCGCCGGCGCTCGGGGGGGAATAATTACCTTCGCCGCCGGGATCCGCAGACCGAGCAGTCCGCCAACTAGGGGCCGAGTTCTAACTCATACGCGTCTGATGAAAAACAAAGAAAGATGAACTGAAAAGAACGAGGAGTGATGAGCAGGAACGCATTCACACTTCAGTCAGATCCATCAAGGAAACAGAGGAAAAAAAAAAAAAGAAATGAAGGAATGGGCTGGAATTCTGGAAAGAACCGGACCAGAACCTCGATATGGAATCTAGGCCAGGTTGCATGTATTGTGTCTGCCATCATGGTCGTCGTCATCGTCACCTGCATCTGATGCGTTGACGTCAGGGTGGCTGCTGGAAAATGACATGGCCGCCTGTCATGAGTCATTTTTCATGAGTCAGAGACCCCGATGAGCCCCACATTTCACCACCAACGGGACCAAGGGGCGGGGCAGGGGGGGTGAGGTCATCAGTTGCCGATGTGACCCCTGTGAAATGTGTGCGGGGGGGGGCGTGATTCGTTTAGCATCGATTTGCCCTTTTCGCTATATGACCGCCACCACTAACTGAAAATGGGATATGAATTCTGGGGGTTTATGGTGAGCGGCGCCCAGAGACCCTCCTCGTGTTTCACGTCCCACCACAAGAACTTCATCCTCAACTCTTCGTCCACCGCCAGATGTCAAGGACTCCAGGGGAACAGATCGCTCTCCAGGGACGCTCGACCAATCAAAATGACTGACGTGACACTTTAGCCTCTGTGGTTCCCGGGGCGCCAATAAATCAGTTGAACCAATCAGTGTGAACGGGCGTGTCCGCCTCTCCATGGGGGAAGGGACCCTCAAGGTCCATTAAGTTTGTTGTGGCTCTGCTGGACGCCATTCCAGCATCCTGATGGACCACACGCAACATGTCCATCAGTCCACCAGCCCTGACCAGATAAAATATTCACCAGGAGAATTTAATATGGAGCCCCAGACCATAGAGAGGCCACGCCCCGGAATTTCAGCGTGCGAAGATGCTGGAATACGGAGGAGAAGGAACCACACCCTAATGATGGAGACTCCCCTCCCCCCCCCACCACCACCACCACGTCATCATCACGGGCTGAGATGAAGATGAGGATGAGGAGGACACGAGGAACCGGAACCTGACCACAGACGAGATACAGACAAAGACGCAGACGGCGGCGCGTCGTATCTGGGTTCGAGGCTGGTGTGTGTGTGTGTGTGTGTGTGTGTGTGGGGTGAGCTGCGATCCTGCAGCGAAACCCCCTCCGCCGCGTGCGCGCGCGCGCGCCACCACGCCCTTTTATCCGGGCGCGCGCAGGTGGGTTCTCTCCTTTGTGCCCCGCGCGCGTGCGTGCGTGCGTGCGTGCGCGCGCGCGTCCCCTTGACGCTCCCATTTTCTGCTCGCGCGCTTGGATCCGATCGTCCCGGCACCGAAAACCGCGTCACCGCCCCCCACCCACCCGACACCGACACCGAGCTGCACCTACTGCGGCACCGGACCCACCTCCACCCGCACCCGCACCCACACCCACACCCACGCCATCCAGAGTTGAGTGAGCCGCCGCCAACCACACCCTTTTTCACACAAACTTCTCCCCTCCGTCCACCAAAGCAATTAGAGCAGCAATTAAGGAGGAACCTGCAGGAACCATCCAGGCAGCAGACCAGCAGCCAAATGTTCTCGCCCACATGCCGCTTCCTCACCGGCTTCACCGGCTTCAGCAGCCCAGGCGAAGCTGGTGGAGACGAGGAGAACGGGCAGAACCCCTCCCACGACCCACACCACCCGGTTCTACCAGGGTGGTTCTACCAAGAGCAGAGAATTAGAAAGAACGGTTACCGGTTTTGTTCTTCTTATGCAGCACAGCATGCTTGTGGTATCCTTTCTTCCGCCTTCTTTCCTTCCTTTTTTCCCACTTCTCCCTCTCTCTCTCTCGCTCGCTCGCTCTGCACTCACACACACCGGCTGTATGAACAGCTGAGCCGCCGAATGCTTTTACTCATCACACTTCACACACACACACACACTGGCTGTCTGCTGCTCTCGCCCGCCTCTCTCTCTCTCTCTCTCTCTCTCTGGCTGGCTCGCTCGCTCGCCTAACAATGAGTGGAAGCCCACCCTCCAGCCCCACCCACCGTCTCCCACGTCCACAGACGCTCCCTCCAGGACTGGGCGCGGCCCGACCCCCCCGGCCGCTCGGCTTCAGGCCGGGCGGAGACCCAGAAGCCACCGATTCGCTCGGTTGGCATGGAGACGGGGCCTCACACATCGCCGCGGTGACACGGCGAGAGAACCCCACCCCCGCGCCAGAACCAGGAGACCCGATGACCTCACCGTCCGGGTCTCGGAACCTCCAGCTGTAATTGACTCCGATCGAGCAGAAAACTAATTCGATCCATCAAATTCGGCCAAAGAGGAAATTAGCGAGACCCAATTAGTGCAGTAATGGCGGCTAATCCGGGTTCTAAAGCGTGCGCGTTCTATCTCGTACTCTACATAATGCAATCACAGCGACGAGTCCATCAAAGAACGTCTTATTCCCACCGTATTACCCAGGAACCGCAGAGGAGGTGGAGAACGTCGGCCTAATGGCATCAGGGGTGTAGGGGCGGCGGCCGTGGTTCTGAGGAGGGAAACATCCGTCACCGGCGCACTACGGATTAGAACCCAGATCGGAGACGTTCCTGCGAGGTCAGACGGGCAGGTGGCCGCGGAGAGAGCCGACCGGGCGGACGTTCTGCGTGTTTAAAGACCCGTGCCGGCCGTTGTTCTGGAGTTTATGGTCCGCTGTGTTACCAGCACCGTAACCGTCTCTCACCTGTCACCCCAACAAACCAGATCCTAATCTTGGAGAACGTTCCTGCAAAAGGACCTTTTGGAGTGCTTTTTAGAACATTTTGTGTTTAGAATGGCTATTGTTCTTTAGAACCCTTTTCATCCCGCAGAACAACACTTTTCACTTTTATGGCCTATTAGGGCAGAACCTACAAGCCCCACTGGACTCGTATGTTCCAAGTCAGCAGATGCGCGCAAACCCCCCACCTGACGGCGAAAAAGGAACCAGCCACCCCCTTCCACCGTCGCCATGGTGACAGCTGGCTGCCGGCACCCTCCCCCGGTGGACAGCGCGGAACCCCCGCCTCCTCCGAGGTAATCCCTCACCATGGCAACCATCCCGAGCCGGTCAGCGTGGCCGAGATGCTCCAGCGCCGGGCCGTCGCGCGCCCTGCAACAAGTCCGGTTCTCCGCGGAACGCGCCCTTCCGATTACTCGCTAGGCCAACCGCGGCCCCTAAAAGAACCGGAGAACCGGTGGAACCGGTCAGAGACACCACGTGTTCTGCGTCAGTTGCAACGCATCATCGCTTTTGGAACGTGTGTGTGTGGGAGGACCTGGTTCCGTCTGCAGCCGGAGTAGTGCCGGTTCTAGCAGAAGCAGGTCAGGCCGCTGTGTTCCGTCCCTCGGCGGGGACGCGTTCCGTCCCCAGTGTGTTGGACGACAGCAGCAGCAAGGTGAACCCGCGGGCAGGACGGAGCTTAAGTAGGCTGCGGTCTGAGAGGAGAACGTTGCGGAGAACGAGGGAACCGCCTCGCGTGAAGTTTGCGGTTATTTAAGGTTCTGTTGAATTCAGTCACTGTTCTGCCCGTGGCCTTCTCTTACTGTCTGTGTGTGAAGCTGAGGCAGGAACCTGAAGAAGGAACCGTGTGAGGAACCCCAACAAAGACACGACACGAAGCGGTGCCAGGAAAGAGACTTTTAAGGACTTTAATGGTTTTAAATTAGAATAAACATTTTTTTTCTTTATCCAAACTCATATACATCCAACATAAAAAAAAAACCAACATATCAACGGGACGCGAGAAGATAAGAGCTCTTCAGAACCGTCGTTCTATTGAAAATAGAAATAGGTTGATTATTGCTGCTAAAGTGCTGCACTATCAAGCTGAATTTTTTTCCATAAATGTACAGATACAGACATAAATAAACAGACTGATGTTTGTAGGGGCGCGTCAGGGGGTTCCATAAAGGAGCATTTCACCGGACAGAACCCAAGTTATCCCCGTAGAACGTGACGCCGAGAGTCATGTGACCAGGACACGTTAGCAGTGAGACTCGGCCACGCCCACCACCTCGCCCTTCAGCCTGGGCAGCTCCATCTCGTCGTCGGAATAGTCCTGGAACGGCGAGAGCGGGTTAAAGCACGCCTGTACACACACACACACACACACACACACACACACCTTCAGGTACAGGTCGCAGCACAGACTCCGGTCCTTATGGTCCGGGTGCTTGGAGCCGAATTCCTCTCTGCAGGGAGGGAGGTGATCAATAAACACCGCCGTTATCCGGTATTTAAATAAAAAAAAAACGGGGCGTGGCCTCACCCGTCCGTGACCTCGATGGAGGAGTGGTACCCCGGCGCCCGGTCCGCTCCGAGCGGGCGGCACATCCGGCAGAGCAGGCCGAGGGCGATGAGCGCCGACGGCAGGAGGACGAAGAGCAGCAGCACGGCCACGTCCGTGAACCGCAGCGCCGCCGCTGCAGACGCCACAAGACGGTCGTTCCCGACGTTACAAACTCGCCTTCGTTAAATGGCGCGGCGCGCCGGCGCAACGTACCTCTGGGCGTGACGGTGAGGACGGTGTGTGCCGGGGCCCCGTGCGTGTCGGGGGGGTTCCTGACGGAGCAGGTGTAGGTGCCGTTGTCGGCGAGCGTGACGTTGGCCAGCCGGACGGTGGCCTCGCCGCGGGACGGCCTTCCCAGCCACAGCACCCGGTCCTTAAAGCGCCCCTCCTGGGGCGGGTGGGCCTGGCCCGAGAAATGGAAGAACTGGGGGGGGGGGAACAGGAGGGGGTGTTGGTGTCGTCGTCACGGTAACGGTTTATGGCGCTACTGGCATTTGTCAGAGACTCCGCCCATCACCCCACTGTCCCTGCAGACCTCTGCACTCTGCTGGCCACTAGGGGGAAAGTGACCGGCATTTGCATACTGCTGGCGTCAGGGCTCCGGTGGCCTTGGTGTCAGAGGGGCGTGGCCGGACAAGGCGGCGGCAGCGTTGAGATTCTGCTCCGCGTCCCAGATTATTGATCCGTGGGCCGGCGCGGCGTCACACGTCCCCTCACCGCCGAGATGAGTTGATTAGGGGAGTGACAATGGAGACGTAAAACCCCGTCACACACACACACACACACACACACACACACACGCTCGCGTGAAGAGAGGCTGATGGGTAAAATCTCAGATGGTGAAGTGCACTTCCACATCAAGCACCTCGTACGAACAAGAGGTCAGAGCCCCGCCCACACACACAGAGTACAGGTCAACGAGCCAATCAGACAGGGAGACGGAATGAAGACACGGAGGATGATGATGATGATGATGATGAAGAAAACAATGAAACCCGGTCGCCACACAGTCATGGCTGACAGTGCGTAGTGGACACGCCCGGCATCTGACTCATGAGCAAGCGTGTGAGAGAGTGTGTGTGTGTGTGTGTGTGTGTCCTCGCTTTGCTCCTCCACTCTGACTGACTGACACACACACACACACACACACACACACACACTCTCTCGGTGCCTAGCAACCACACCTCGGCTCGGCGCGCTGCAGATTCCAGCGAAGGCTCGCCGGGCTGGAGAGACCCAGTGAGACGAGGCTCCCGATAACCGCCGCCCACCCGCACCCCGACATTTAACACCCCCCCATTACCTGTAATAACCGCCGTTCACGGACAATCTCGGCCCGCGCCGGACTCGATTTCACACAAGAGAACGTTTGTGGAAATTGCAAGATTACTTATCGATAATTTATATATCGATTGCCTGCCCAACCCCACTGTTACTGGGCGTGGCACTGCAGCGTGGCGACCTGTTGCTCCGTCCACTGAACCCAGTCATGACATCATCATTCCGGCACATTCAATTTCAGTAAGTGTTCGTTTGAGTTGGAACCCAACGGCACGTCCGAGGACGGAGCCTCGGCGCCCCTCCTGCGGCTGGGCGGGCGAGGGCGGGGCATCGGTCGTCGTCCCCTCGCCAGCGATGTTTTACGTCGTCGCGCGTTGACGTATTCATTTAAGAAATCAATAAAGAGCCGCTGGTGAACCTACAGGACGAGGGCGAACGGTGATGACGGTTCTCCTACGAAGATCACAGAACAGTCTTACTCACAGGTGGTAGTGGCCTGGTGTGTAACACACTCCCCTATGGACCAGAAGACCCAGGTTCAAACCCCACTTACTACCATCATGTCCCTGAGCAGGACACTTAACCCTGAGTGTCTCCAGGGAGGGACTGTCCCGGTCACTACAGGGTGGTAGTAGCCTAGCGTGTAACACACTCCCCTATGGACCAGAAGACCCAGGTTCAAACCCCACTTACTACCATCATGTCCCTGAGCAGGACACTTAACCCTGAGTGTCTCCAGGGAGGGACTGTCCCGGTCACTACAGGGTGGTAGTAGCCTAGCGTGTAACACACTCCCCTATGGACCAGAAAACCCAGGTTCAAACCCCACTTACTACCATCATGTCCCTGAGCAGGACACTTAACCCTGAGTGTCTCCAGGGAGGGACTGTCCCGGTCACTACAGGGTGGTAGTAGCCTAGCGTGTAACACACTCCCCTATGGACCAGAAGACCCAGGTTCAAACCCCACTTACTACCATCATGTCCCTGAGCAGGACACTTAACCCTGAGTGTCTCCAGGGAGGGACTGTCCCGGTCACTACAGGGTGGTACTAGCCTAGTGTGTAACACACTCCCCTATGGACCAGAAGACCCAGGTTCAAACCCCACTTACTACCATCATGTCCCTGAGCAGGACACTTAACCCTGAGTGTCTCCAGGGAGGGACTGTCCCGGTCACTACAGGGTGGTACTAGCCTAGTGTGTAACACACTCCCCTATGGACCAGAAGACCCAGGTTCAAACCCCACTTACTACCATCATGTCCCTGAGCAGGACACTTAACCCTGAGTGTCTCCAGGGGGGGACTGTCCCTGTAACTACTGGTTGTAAGTCGCTCTGGATAAGGGCGTCTAGTAAATGCTGTAAATCACATTTAATCCCAGCTGGTAACTGGTGAGCAATCAAATCCTCTTTTAGCCACAGAAGACCTTACCAGTAACCACGCCCACGACCAGTTCTTCACACCAGGCATTTGGTGGCACCACCGGTGAGGGAAATAGAACGAGGTAAAAAAAAGCAGGAGCGCGTGGAAACCCTACTGCAGGGAAGGGAACGTTAAGAGAGGACCTACTGGAGAAGTCGAGGGGATGTTATGTTGTTGGCCGGAATTGAGTTCTCGCATTCTGATTGGCTGAGAGGCTCCTTGGAGAGTAAACATCTCACAACTCCATCAGTCTACATTATTCCACTGTTTACAGTCATTAAAATTTACAGCATTTATCCAGAGCTCCTCACAATCCGTAGTTACAGGGACAGTCCCCCCCCCGGAGACACTCAGGGTTAAGTGTCCTGCTCAGGGACACGATGGTAGTAAGTGGGGTTTGAACCTGGGTCTTCTGGTTCATAGGCGAGTGTGTTACCCACTAGGCTACTAACACCCTTACAATCAGTAGTTACAGGGACAGTCCCCCCCCTGGAGACACTCAGGGTTAAGTGTCCTGCTCAGGGACACGATGGTAGCAAGTGTGATCCTCTGGTTCAGTCTCCACCAGCCACCTGGTCACGTTGCTCAGGAGCAGCTGGACCATCTTCTGTACCTGGACAGCGACCACATCTCGGGTCCTCGCGGCGCGGTGACCTGCACGACTGTGCTGACTGAATGAATCGTTGCTTAGCAACAACCCCGGCCGACTGTAGCAGGCGATATTAAACCCTCCCGCCATTCATAAATAAATATGAACAGCGCCGTAGCGCATTAATAAAGATCCGTGGAGCAGAGTCCTCACACCCATTAATAACCAGAGCAGGTGTGGGTCTGGAGCAGCTTTTTATATAAAATATTAATCTACCCAAATTCATAACTGGTCCCAGAGACTTGACGAGACGAGAAGGGACATTAGTTCCATGGCTAGAAACGGCTGGATTAAAGGCTGGTCGTGGGACCGGAGTGGACTGCCTGTGGACCTTGTAGAAGACTCTGTGCCTCACCATCTGCAGCTGGCCGCCATCCGGAGGCCTGAAGGACCAGTCGACGGTCATCTGGCTGGTGGTGCGGGCGGTGGAGGTGAAGGAGCAGGACAGGGTCACGTCGTCTCCTCTCATGGCCTGGACCGCTTCTGGGGCGCTGAGCTTTATGGAAGATGCCGGGCAGAGGACTGTGAAGGAAGACGGATGGAGAACGTGGGTGCGTTGTTATGTTCTGCTATTGATATCGACATCGTGAAAGACCAAACTTCCCTCAGATTCATCTCAGCTTCCCCCAACACACATTCTATTAATGAGGAATGAAATAAAAACGAAGGTCCATTTTGGGGACTATTCAGTCAGAAGATGGACGGAAAGACGAATCAGATGGAGGACAATATGACCTTTGACCACCAAACCAAATCAGTTCATCTAAGCAATCGGTCAAAGTAGGCGGTTATGTAGAATTTGATTAAATTCACGGTGAAATGGTGATTCGTGATGGACGTACAGAGAAGGTTCTTCTTCGTATTTGCATGCGTTCACCGTGTCCACACGTTCTATTTCCCTCTCCTTGACGTCGCTCCAGACACCCACGCCGATCTGATCTCTCCGTCTCTCACGCGCAGAGACGCGCCACGTGGACTCGGGACCAGGACGGGTTTGGTCTGCAGCGCCGTTATCAGTTACGGAGAAGGGCGGGGCAAGCCGCCCCGTGCCATCGTGCTTTTATTCGGTTCCCTGGCGGAACGTGCGAGTGAATGAGGGTCAAATTCCAGCCGGATTTCTGTCTGGTTCCATTAGAACGATAACGGAGCAGCGAGTGGCGATTTTAACGTCCCCAGACGACCCCAATGCTCTCTGGTGACAACGTCAAGCAAACAAAACAAAAATTCCAAAACTAGGATCCATAACTGTAGAATTCTGGTGCTGGTGAGAAAGCAGCTTCGCCATCAGGCAGAAGAAATATTTTGGGACCCCGGTGTCACTCGGCACCGCCCACAACCCCCTCCTGCCGGCGCTTCTCCCTGCGCAACACGTTTTCATGCATATGCATGACATTTCCAGTCATCATCTTCTCAACTTCCTGCAAAGTTCGCCTCCACTGCAGGTTCAGTCGGATGGAGCTGTGAACGTGTCGGTGGCTCGTGAGGACGAAGGACACAAGACGCTGGAAGGAAGGAGAATTTCAGCCGGAAATCTTCTGGAAAGGTTAACCTTATGGAGTGAGAACATCTCTGGTGACCAAAAATCACCAGATTTCGCCATCCGTCCAAACCAGCAGTGAGATGATAAAGGAACGTACAGAACGTTCCCCCGGTTACTTCCATCTACCGTAGTCTCGTATTTTATGCAAAATTTCATTTATTAAAAATATCAAATTACAGCATTTGCAGCTCCTTATTGAGGCAGCGGTGACCTAGAACCACCCGAGCCGCCAAGGTGCCACTGAGGTCCCCTTGATGAAGGTCCCGTCCCCACACACTGCTCCCCGGGCGCCTGTCATGGCTGCCCTCTGCTCACCAAGGGCGACGGTTAAATACAGCGGACGCGTTTCACCGTGTCACCGTGTGCTGTGCTGCAGTGTTTCACAATGACAATCACTTCACTTTCACCGAAGTTCTCAGCTCTGTTATGGAGAACAGTTCTCCCAGCCAGAAGACTTTATAAGTGGCTTGACCACGCGATACAATAATGCAGGTGACCAGGACCCACCTGGCCCCGAACCCGGGTCCACGTGGCCCCACACCTGTACCCGCCAGGCTCGAGGACAGGAAGATCTGGGATGGGACCCAGGTTCCACCTCATTTATGGAAAACGTTCTCAACACACGATTCGGCACCACACCCACACAGTTCCTCTTCCCAAAGAAAGCACCGTCCCCAAACTGTCAATCAGGCCGCCCGGTGACTGACAGGTGGCGCTCCGCTCCGTACATCTCAGGAAGAAAATAAGGAGAAACATGCAAATATCCAGTCTTGAAATGGGTCACTTCCGGAACTATTACCAATAAATAGTGTTTTAAATCTCTCTTCCTCCGGGAAAAATCCATTACAAATGACATGAGCCGGTTATTTTGTACATTTTATGGTGGAGCTGCCTGGCGGCGAACCCGGACGGTGGGGTCATGATTGGTCATCAGCTGTTCCCCGATGGGCCACCACTCACTTTATGGAGATGGAGAACTGCAGAAGCCTCCTCTAGAACCCAGTCTGGACCAGAAGCACATTTCATATCTGGTTCCAGGTGGTCTGATCCGATCAGGTGTTTTTTTTTAATAGTGAAAAACGGTAGTAAAGACTGATCTGAGACCAGCAGTCCAGAGAATTTCTGATCAGGTGTTTTATAGTGAAGAACGGTAGTAAAGACTGATCTGAGACCAGCGGTCCAGAGAATTTCTGATCAGGTGTTTTATAGTGAAGAACAGTAGTAAAGACTGATCTGAGACCAGCAGTCCAGAGAATTTCTGATCGTGCGTTTTTATAATGAACATTGTAAAGACTGATCTGAGACCTGCAGTCCAGGGACTTTCTGATCAGGTGTTTTTTAAAGTGAAGAATGCTAAAGACTGATCTGAGACCTGCAGTCCACAGAACTTCTGACATTATTTTACGTTGGCTGTAGGTCGGAGTAGGAAGGCAGCGTGTAGGACAGGAGTAGAAGAACGGAGGAGTTGAGCAGCAGGTGAGATCAGGACAGGAACCAACCGGCCGAGGGAACCAAACGAACAATCGAAAGTAAAAAAGGTGACGAGCGTCGCTGCTGTGAAACCACGAAGCGACAGACTCTCACCTGCGCCCAGGATTACAGTCCGGAACAGGAGCAGCTCCGCGGGGCTCCGGGTTCTCGCCCCGACACTGGAACCCATTTTACCTCAGGAGCTTCGGTCAGAGTTCGGCGCTCGGCTCGTCCTCCATGTTTCACTCCGTGACGCAGACACCTGATCCGACAGGTGGAGCAGGAAGCGGCTGCTGGTTCGAGTTTCTCCCGTTCCACCTTAAACGATCCACCGTTCGCCAGACAACGTTTCGCCATAACGCAGGGAAGATTCTGGAAACGGCCACCGTTCCCAGGGTTTAAGGTGTCGAGTGGGAAATCATCGAATAATGTTCGGTTTTATAAATAATGCGCGTTAACACTGTGGAACAGTCGGGATTTTCTGAACGTCGCCCCCTACCGGCGGATTCGCGCTGTTGCAGCTGTTAAGGTGGAACGGAGAAATTCGAACCTGGAGCGGCATCGGCATGTTCATTAGGCGCTTTCACCCACAGACACTCGGGTTCGTTTCATTACAAACCACATAGTTCGAGGTATGTTCCACGCAGTTCCAGCGTTGCGTGAGAACGTTCCAAGTGCTCCGAGTTGTTTTAATGCAATAATTTAGAGCATTCTTAGCACCAGGAACATGGTTCTGTCCTGTGGTCGGGTTCTCTGTGGGAATAAAGGCCTCGCTGTTCTGCCCAGAGTATCGGTTACCTGACCGACCGCACAAAGCCGCCTCTGTAGACGGTCGGCCGGTTAAACCCTGAGAGAGTTACGCCCGCTCCTGGCGTGGGCCGCAGGGGTCAGAGGTCACAGGGGCCTTCACACTCACCTGCACTTCCTGTTATTCAGTAACCAGCGGCGAGCCGCACTAGACTTTAACCAGGACACTCATTCTGCTACGAATACCTCTTACTCAGGGAAGCAAGTGCTCCGAGGCCAGTTTACGATGGTAATAAAACAAATTAAAAAAATGTCAGTGTCATATTAATACACGCCCTTCTGCTCACTTTAATTTTGCACATTGTAATGTGTAATGTGTCATCCTTCAAAAACTCACTTTTACACCCTGGATTCTTGTATGGTGTTCTGATGCAGGCCTTTCATTACTTTTTTACTGTGTTGTCTTTCGACCCCTTTTTAATGTAATGCAGTTGGGTGGTAGTAGCCTAATGGGGTAACACACTCGCCTATGAAGACCCAGGAGACCCAGGTTCGAACCCCACTTACTACCATGGTGTCCCTGAGCAGGACACTTAACCCTGAGTGTCTCCATGGGGGGGACTGTCCCTGTAACTACTGGATTAGGGCATCTAGTAAATGAACCAGAAAACCCAGGTTCAAATAAGGCCGTCTGGTAAATGCTGTAAATGTAATGCATGTACTCTTTTTATTTTTACTGAACGTTTTGTCCATGTCGGTCCTGTCCCTGGTCATTTACATTTTTCATTTTAATCAGCTCCTTTGTAGTTTTAAAGTGCTTTATATATTTATCTTTTTTTTTATATGTTTGGAAGACATTCATTCACTCCACCTCATGGGTGATTTTGCTTATCACCTATAAAGCTTTGCATGAACTTGCTCCAGTTTATCTTACTAACCTGTTAGTAAGGATTCATACACAGTCTCAGTATTTAAAACCCAACTTTAACTACACTCCCCTCACCACGAGTAACGCTGTAGTAGTTGGTGCCGCCAAGTGATCGGTTCTGGTTCACTAGGACCCCCAACTATGAATACAACCTTTTTATTCACTCTGTTCTAGTTTCTATACATGATTCAGACAATAAGAAGGTTACAAGTTCATCTAAATATTCTCTAAAGAGGAAGGATGTTCTATTTGTTAGGCGCTTTGTGATAATGTACACTGTAAATAAAGATTGATCGATCGATTGATTGATTGATAATTGCGGAACTGTGACGACTGTGATTCCGCCTTGTCGCCTACTGTCGCTCTACAGCGACACCCAGTGGCCGGTGGCGTTTTCTCCTCTGAAGGCAGCGGGGCGCCGCCCGCTGTCCAACAGCAGAATTACTAATAAATCCGACAGAAGAGGCAGATGAAGACATTTTAAATTCCAGAACAGGCCTGCATTTAAACTGCAAGAATACAACATATTGTACAAAATGTAAAATTCTTCAGAAAATAAAATAAAAAATACATACAAAAATAGAGCGCAGTGAATTTTTGGAAGGTTCTCATACTTCAGATAAGTAATTTCGGGGGAGTTTTGCAGAATTCCACACCACATCTGAATCCAGATGGATTTCCCAACTCGGATATTGCTCACGTCGGTCCGTCTGGGGCCGATTTGACGGTCTTGTGCTGTTTCTGATGGATATAAAAGACGGAGATTTCGGTGGGTCTGGATGATGCAACAGGTGGAAAGTGGGGAGTTTTATTGTGAGTGACTCCCACGTCCATCTGTCCCCTCTCTCTCTCTCTCTCTCGATCGTCTGGGTGTGATGGACACCAGCGGGAACTTCCTGTCAGCTGCTCCGCGACTCCTGGATTCTTTCGTTTCGACTTTCCGGCTGAATAAAAATCTGCTTGATTTCTATGTTGGGTTAGAGTTGAATATGAATCATATTCAGTTAGTGTTTGACCATGTGACCTTGTTTAAATCATATTCACAGGAGAAAGGAAGGGGAACAGGCAGAATAGAACCGTGAAGAACCCCAGAACCGGAGGACAATATTTGGCTTATATGAATGAAATGGACAAAAGAAAAACTCATGATTGTAAAAACTTTTTCGTTTCCAGTGTATGACGTCAGTCTGGACCTTCAGCAGATGAAGGTTCTTCACCTCCACCCATGGCAGAACCCCCACGACGTCAGCGTGCTGTTCCTGATCTGTGAAGGGGGCGGGGTCTCCGCCCTCTCACCACATGCTGATGTCCTTCTCATCTCGATGGACCGCGCCCTCGTCTCCGCGGCCCCTCCCCAGGCGGCAAGTCCGCGTCCATACAAGGACGCCGAGGACAATCATCACCAGAACGATGCTGCCCACAACGGCACAGGCCAGGATCACGATGTCCGACATGGAGGCTGAGGGTGGAGACGGGAGAAAAAGTGAGAAGATCAGTTAGGTTCATCTTCTCCAGAGACACTTACATCATAGAAACGTCCATCAGAGAAACTCAGGACCCAACTTTATTACAGTTCACACAACAAATACAGGGTCTCACATTTACATTATTTACCAGACGCCCTTATCCAGAGCGACTTACAGTCAGCAGTTACAGGGACAGTCCCCCCCTGGAGACACTCAGTGTTAAGTGTCTTGCTCAGGGACACAATGGTAGTAAGTGGGATTTGGGGCTTGTCAAAGCCCATTGAGACGTACTGTATGCGACTTTGGGCTATATAAGAAATATATGTTGTTGTTGTTGTGTGGTGTCATGTGGGACAGTGGTGGCCTAGCGGTTAAGGAAGCGGCCCCGTATTCCGATCCACCATGGTGCCACTGAGGTGCCACCGAGCAAAGCACCGTCCCCACACACTGCTCCCCGGGCGCCTGTCATGGCTGCCCACTGCTCACTCAGGGTGATGGGTTAAATGCAGAGGACAAATTTCACTGTGTGCACCGTGTGCTGTGCTGCTGTGTATCACATGTGACAATCACTTCACTTTATGTGCCAGGTTGCTGCTCTCACACGTATAAAGGACATGGCAACGATACAGTGTGCATATGCATGTATTATTATTTTTGTAATAAATATATGTAATGTATTTCCTCTGAAGACCTTAAGTGACACAGATGTTCTAACACGTAGTGGAAGTCCAGAGGAATGCTTTCCTCGTACCCTGAACCAGCGTCGGTATTTTAACTCTGATGAGGGTGCTACAGGAAGCCGGTGGGGTGGTGCTGCAGCGTTCTGGAGCAGCTGGAGAGGTCAAGCCACCACTGACCTGTCGTCACGACCTTCAGCCGCACCGTGCCCAGGTTCCCGTGGACGTCAGGGGGGTTCTTCACCTGGCAGGTGAAGGTGCCGTTGTAGATGAACTTCACCTGTCGGACAGTGATGGAGGCGTCCCGCCCCGTAATGTCACCGGCCCAGACCACTTTGTTCTGGAAGCGTCCCTCTGTGGGCGGGTACGGCCGGGTGTGGTAGTAAAAGACCTGTTGGGGGCGGAGTTAAACACCAAACCAGCCAATCAAAATGAGCCATTATCTTGGTCAACCAATCATCTCCTCTTTTATGAAAATTATGATTCTGAAGGATGTTATGATGAGGGCGACTCACCGACTCCTCGTCCCCAGAGCTGAGAGGCCGGAAGGTCCAGGTGACGGTGACACTGGACGGCTGGATGGTGTGGCTGCTCTTGAAGGTGCATTTCAGCCGAGCGTCTGTGCCGTTTACGGCCTCCACCTCGCCGGACGTGTACACCCTCATCGCCCTGACTGAAAGTGGACCCGAACACACACCCAGAGACAAAGTCACGTCTCCACCTACCGGGGTGGATGCATCTCAGAACGACGCAGTGCAGAAATAAGCGATTATTATGCTGGTTTTCTAGTTAAAAGTAGTGCCGGTAGTGACTGTGGCGGCCTGATCTGAGTACAGCGCCGCTCCGGCTAGAAGTACGGCCTCGTCCACGTGGGACCCCGCAAGCATAAATACACGCAACTCTCATCATGTGAAGTACATTTACATTTAGAGCATTTATCAGACTTACAGTCAGTAGTTACAGGGACAGTCCCCCCCTTGGAGACACTCAGGGTTAAGTGTCCTGATCAGGGACACAATGGTAGTAAGTGGGATTTGAACCTGGGTCTTCTGGTTCATAGGCGAGTGTGTTACCCGCTAGGCTACTACCACCTAGTAAAGTAATGTCGGAAAATTGATTGGCCTCATCGATAATCAAATTGAATCGTGAGATCACCTCTACTGACCACCTACTGACCCACACTGACCTCTGTGACCCCACATGTTGGGAGCAGAGTAGCAGGTACAGGAAGCTCCTGAACCGCCACATCCTGCCCTCGTTTAGCGCCAATTGCCCGGGCCACAGGAGGACAGAGAGGAACGTTCAGACGTCTCCATTTCATATCTGGCCGAGTGGCGTACCGGAGCTCTGAGGTGCAGCCCCGAACTGCCCTCCTCCTGTTTACTGGCACGGGCGTTTCTGCACTTCTTATCAGACGGTAAAGAACTTCCTGCTGCCTCCACCCGCCTGGACCTCCTCTCGCCAAGCACGTTTTAAACCAGCGCTTCCTTTCAGTGTTTTGTGGCAGGAAGCCGGGCGGAGGGGAATAATGGCCACATTTACAGTACATCTTCTTCAGAACAATGAGGTCTTCCAGCTGGACGCCTTCCAGCCCAGTAAATGGCAGAACTTCACGTGGTTCCCCTTTAACATCCACGAGCGCGTCGCATAGCCGACACGGATTCCAGTTCAAACGAGAGAGACGAACCCTGAACATGTGGAAGGAGAGAATAGAGACAGACCAATGGGACGCTTTCTACATGTCTCTACCTGCCATGACAGTATCAATTATCATTTGGAACAAGCTACTTATAATAACTCATTTTTATCTATTTATTTTAGCTTATTTCCACTGAGCTTTACTTCTGTTTTCTTTTATTCTGTGTTGATATGTTTGTTATTTAATGTATAAGTTTAATTACAAAAAAAGTCTGCGGGAATAAAAAAAAAAAAAGTGAGAGAGAAGAGCAGGGGGGAGATGATCCAAAAGTCTGTTTACTGTTCCTCTGGGCCACGTACAGACCTCAGAGACAGAGTGAGCGAGAGAATGAGAGACAGAGTGAGCGAGAGACAGAGCGAGAGACACAGAGAGAGAGCGAGAGAGAGAGAGAGAGACACAGAGAAAGAGCGAGAGACACAGAGACAGAGCGAGAGAGAGAGAGAGACACAAAGAAAGAGCAAGAGACACAGAGACAGAGCGAGAGACACAGAGAGACAGAGCGAGAGACACAGAGAGAGAGAGACACAGAGACAGAGAGAGAGAGCGAGAGACACAGACAGAGAGAGACAGAGAGAGACTGTGCTGATAACAGGCCATGTTTTGGGTCTCGGCCCAAACAAACTCGGATAACTGAAGCGTCTGATCTGTTTAGTTGAGGGACAGACCAGAAGATTACTGTTCCACACACACCAGCTGTAACTGCTCACGCTTTCATATTTACACACACGAAGCCAGACCAAACATGACCGCAGAATGTGTGAAGGAGGAGAACGGTTCAGGTTTAGGAACTTTTAACCGGCGCCTGTCAGCCTGACACCGACAGGAGGATCATCTCATGAGCAGATTAGCATCTGGCCCTCAGGATCAGCAGAACGATATGCGGCACGTCCACACGTCTTCACCCCTGCGTCCTTAAAGCTGAAGCCCGCAGAAACTCACATGCAGCACAAGATCATCGTTCAACATCGAACACAAACATGGTCAGGAGCGACGTGGACTTCATCATGGAACCACGTGACCAATCATCTCATCCTTCTCTGGGGGGTCACATCGCTGAGGAAAGACTCCTTTATAAGTTCTTGGGCCCGGTCCTCATCGGGACGCGGGTGTGGCCAGTAAACTGCAGCAGCTGGAATCAACTCAGATTAATTATGAGTTTAATTACATTTAACATTTTTCTTTTAAATCACATTTCTTTTATACAGTCTCATAAAAGTCACATACTACTAATGTGACTCCATTACTCAAGTTTTAACTGGATAACCCATCTTTCTGCTGAAGCAAAAATATTTATTTCAATTTGCTGGTGAAATTATGAATGATTTAAATACTAAACAAACACTTGTCTTCAGTTTGCATAAGTCGTACGTTCTGTACAAAAGTGCGATCGTGTCCATTTCTGCGGTTAGACATGGATGCATGGCTACCTGAAAGTTATTCAAATAGAAATTAGACCAACATGCATGTTGGTCCTTTCTCACATTCAACATGCTTTATAAAACAAAGGAGAAATAAGGTGAAAATATAAAGTATTATCTGATCAGTCAAGTAACGTTGGACGATGAAGAGCCTCGTCCTCAGCTATGTGTTTGTATATGAGGGAGTGGGAGAACGTTCCTGTGGGAGCTTGCAGGAATATTTGGGCAAGTATCAACACACACACACACACACACACACACACACAGTACTGAAACAGCTGCATGTCTGTAGATACCCACCTCAAACTGGGCCAGCGACAACCTCACCACCCACCCCAGCCGACCCCCGAACCGAGCCAGAGACCACACCCACTCTGAACCGAACCAGAGACAACCTAACCACCCACCCCAGCCGACCCCCGAACCGAGCCAGAGACCAGACCCCCTCTGAACCTAACCACCCACCCCAGCCGACCCCCGAACCGAGCCAGAGACCACACCCCCTCTGAACCTAACCACCCACCCCAGCCGACCCCCGAACCGAGCCAGAGACCACACCCCCTCCGGACCGGACCAGAGACAACCTAACCACCCACCCCAGCCGACCCCCGAGCCGAGCCAGAGACCACACCCCCTCCGGACCGGACCAGAGACAACCTCACCACCCACCCCCCCAACCCGAGCCAGAAACCGAACCTCCTCAGAACCGGTCCAGAGAACACACCCCCTCCGAACCAGAAGAGACCCCACCCCCAAACCTGCATCAGGGTGATAATACCTAGAGGGTACTAACACACTCACCTATAAACCAGAAGACCCCAAAATCCCATGTTCAAACCCGAGCAAGTGTCCCTGAGCAAGACACTTAACCCGGACTGTCCCTGTAACTACAGATTGTAAGGCGCTCTGGATAAGGACGTGTGATAAAAACCCCACGACCCCCAGATAGCAGGTGCTTGTCAGCAGGAAAGACATTTCGGTTTCGGTCCAGCGCTGGATGTCTCCCTGGAACTTGCATAGCCCAGAAAACCCCCAACAACCTTCACTCCACAAGATCAGATACGCAGCGGCCCGAGCGGTCAGGAAACGATTTTAACTCTATATAGAAATATTCCCCGGTGGGAACAGTGTCCAGAAGGACAATGCGAGCTAGACTGGAGGAAATACCAAGAGAAGCCACAGCAGAAACACCAGCAGGGCTGGGTGGAGGAGCTTCCAGCAAACCTCACCCACCACTGCACCTTCACACCTAATCCACTTAAACCCTGAGGCACACGCCGGGATTAAAACAAGGTTACCAGGTCTTATTCCAGGAGAAACATCAAGTCCAACCCCCTGTAAAACGCTGCCTTCGTTAGATGTCACCGTGCAGGGTTCCTGGAGCTCTGACACCGACCTGAAGATGCGAGTCCCAGCAGGAGCAGGACCAGGAGGAGCTGAAGCCGATTTGCGCCCATCAGCAGCAGAAGAACCTAATCTGGCCCCGAGCTGCGGAATTTACAGCCTCGCAACTCCACACAGGCGGGCTTATCGCACCAAGCCGCAAGCCGCTTTCAGCGCCCCGCCCCGCCCCACCAGGCCCCGCCCCGCGTCCATGACGTCACACACACGGACACGTTTACAAACAATACTGGCGTCTAGACAAGTAAAAAAATCTAATTAAAAACTGCATTTAAACACCACTCCCTGTTAGCAGAAGTGTGGCACCCTGGCGGTTCGGGATTCGAACCCGCAACCTTACCCGCCAACTTACCTGAACTTTTACTTTTTAGGAGAGGATCGCGTACATTTGATTTTATACTGAGCTGCATCTGATTGGTGGAGACGCATGGGGACTGTCACTAGTCACTCCATCTCTGTAAACGGGGCGAAATCATAACCGCGGCTCGAAGACAGGATTACCATTCATAAAAAAAGGCCCCTCCCACTTCTGACCAACGCCCCGCCTTCCACTCAGAGACTCTGCTTCTGATTGGCTCGGGTCACGCACGTTTCACCCAATCACTCGCGCCTTGGACCCCGACTAATCACGCAAAATATGGACGCGTGATGCCGTAAAGTCGGAATAATGGCCGCCCTGGGACCAGGAGCGGCGGGTGAAGATGAAGATGAAGGTGAAGGTGGAGAAGATGTGTAAATTTGCAGGTGCGCGCCGCCCCGCGCTCGTCCTCGTTGCATTGTGGGATGAAACAGGATGCGGGCGGAATGGCGCGGGAGGAAAACGCGCGCCGCCGCCGAGCGCAGCCAATGGGAGCGTCGCGGGGGCGGGGCGCCGCCAGAGAACGTCCAGCGACGCCGCGCCGCTGCAGCAGGGACCGCGAAGCCAGGCGAGCGCCGCGTTTTATTTACCGAAGCTGCGAGGCCCGAATCCCGCTCCCTCCAGGCACCATGACCGACAGGAAGGCCGTCATCAAGAACGCGGACATGTCGGAGGACATGCAGCAGGACGCGGTGGACTGTGCCACGCAGGCCATGGAGAAGTACAACATCGAGAAGGACATCGCCGCCTACATAAAAAAGGTGGAGGTCCCGTCGCGTCCAGCGGTGGGCGTGGAGACGCCGGGTCCCTGAAACGTGTCTAAAACCGTGTCTTGTCTTGTCTCCTCTCGTCCCCTCGCAGGAGTTCGACAAGAAGTACAACCCGACGTGGCACTGCATCGTGGGCCGCAACTTCGGCAGCTACGTCACCCACGAGACGAAGCACTTCATCTACTTCTACCTGGGCCAGGTGGCCATCCTGCTCTTCAAGTCGGGCTGAGGGGCCTGGCGGACTCCGAGCACTTGGTGGCGTCCTCCATCGGCAGAGCTGGCTGTGCACCACTGCATGGACGTTGTCCCCCACCCTCCTGTCTATATGTTGCAGTGGCATTGCTTTCCATGTAGATGCTCCTATAGAGAAGCGGAGGAGTAAATATCTATATCTATATATAAATATATCTGGGTTTCTTTTTTTCTGTTTAATAGTTTAGCACTGCAGTAATCGTACACGCTTATGTGGCCTTTGATTGACGAGAATGTTTGTTTGAGAACGAAAGGGACGACGACGCTGTCGGGGTTGAGAGTTCGGAGGATGTTTCTGTTGCTGGTGCCACCGCCATCTGTCCGTCATGTCCGCTTCATGGGGACGATGAGGGTCGACACGCCATGCCATTGGTTCTTTTGTTTTGTTATTTCTACCCCTGAGGGTTTGAATTTTGAATTGAAATATTGTTATAATTTTTTTTTTTTTTTGTGTGTGTGTAACTTATTGCCACCAATATAGACCCTGAAGAACGAACCCGGTTCTGTTTCTTTCTCAAGTTGCTGTGAATGCAGGGGGATGTTGCGGCCGGCTCGTACGCTCTTCTTTGTATTTCGTCGTCTTCCTGCTGGTTTTCCTTTGTTTTTTTTTTGTTTGTAACCCTTTAACAAGCTGCCTGTATCATTTGCACACGTGCCACGCCCTCCCTCTGTAGGGGCGTGGCCTTTGACCTTTTTGCACATGATCTGAATTGTACCCTGGCGTTCGGGTGGTCCATCACAGGAAACTGTGGGGGGGGGGAAGTCACTTTCATTAAAGGTGTGAAGTCTGAGCCCCGCTCTCCTCGTCTTGTTTCCGGACCCCGCCCCCTCGGAGGTGAGGGGCGGGGCCTACACCTGCTGGGACTGAAACCTCAGGCTGAAAAATCGACACACTGGGTTTAAAGGGATCATAAATCACTTGTCTACACATTAATATTCTTTTCCCAAATAAGCACAATTTTAATTACTTCTCAAGTCATGATAGAAGCTGAAAGGGCGGGTCTAAGTCCTCCGGACAACCGGACGTTGGGTTTCAGGTCCAGACGTGGACCAGATCCACCAGGTGGCAGCATTGGAGAACCGGAGAGTCTGTTCTGTTCCAACTTGGTTTATGCGTTTTTAAAACTGCAACTTGCTTTACGTCTTCTGTTAATTCTAATTGCGCTGTGGTTCTCCTGGGTTCTCGCGGTTCTGTGTTCCCATCACCGTGCTGTGAAATGATAGACTTTAATTGTTCGTTAGCTCCAGTCGTTGCTTCTCTAACTTGCCCCAGCTGTTCATGTAAAGATTTAGTGAACACACACACACACACTTTCTTCACCCAAAACGCGCAGGTCTGAGCGAACAGCACCGATAACGGACCCCGGCAGCGCCTGTCCTCCAGACCTCGACGGCGGCCAGTGTACCCATGCTGCACCTGGCTGTTTTCCCTGTCAGCTCATCCATGAAATGAAGGCTGCTGAAACTCGGGGCATTTCCTGCTCGCGTCGTGTTTGTTTGGCTGTGGCGGTGACACCGTTGACCCTGCCCCCTCTCGCCATGGCACCTCAGATAGGGATCGCGCCTTGGGACAGCTCAGTGGCCGTGACAAGGCCCGGCGCTGCCCGCCCGACCCGTTTTACGGCCCCACTGGGGCGGGTGCCGAGTTTCGAGGGTGGAGGCGAGCCGGGCGGCGCAGGAGCCCCTGCAGCGGCGGATCTTCGGGAGGGTTCCCGGGTTCTCTGGCCGCGACGCTTCGTTGTCACTGGGATCATGTGATCTGCTGGAATTGAGTGTTGATGTTCACGTTGTGTGACTGGATCATGCGGACACCAAGCGTCATGAATTCAGAATACTTCCAGAGAACATAAAGATACAGATGAATGTGTAGAACGAGTTGTGTGAACGATAAAAGGTTTTCTTGACCTCAAGCTAATTTGTCAAAGTATTTTAACATTAAAGTATTTTCTTACTTGTAGAACGCATCCATATTCTGATTACTGAATTGTGCATGTCTGCTGCTTGTGTATTTGTGTGTGTGTGTGTGTGTGTGAGTCAGGGTTAATAAACCCACGTTGTGTAGCTTTCTGTGTGTTCCCTCCCGTTTTATGGAATTATGTCCTCAACACATGATGCGAGGAGAAGTTTCCTTACATACAGCAGCAAAGAACGACCTTCAACCTTTCACTTATTTATGCAAACATGGAATAATGTACTTGTGTGTGTGTGTGTGTGTGTGTGTGTGTGTTTGTCCTTGTGTTGTTTGGAAGGTGATTGGGCTTTAATTGTTCCAGCCACTCCTTACAGTCGTTTGTTCTAATGAGTTCTCCTGAATGGCAGAACTGGCAGCCATGGGGCTTTCAGCAGGAAGTCTGCAGAGCAGTCATGCACACACACACACACACACACACACACAATATCAGTCATGTGGTGCTCACTGGGGTTTAACTGAAATTTCATTACAACTGATTTGCAATCATTTTATAATTATTAGACAATTGTGCTGAAAGTTTCCCAGCATGCACCTGCCTTC